>NC_047675.1:43112863-43290363 GCF_011762505.2 Arvicanthis niloticus | reverse complement strand
AAGGAAGAGGAAGCACTTTTAGGACGGGCCCAAAGTGCTATCCAACTGTGGCCCCGGGGAAACTAAAAGCTCCCGTGCTCCGTGAGGGATGCAATGCTGAGGGCTGTCAGGTACCAGCCCCCGCGGGTCTGCCTGCCACTGTATAGTGTGGTCATCTAGAGGAAGACACACTGGAAAAATGTACCTGGCCAGCAAGATGTCTCACGGGTGACACTAGAATTCATCCTGCCCCATTCAATGGGACCCCCTTGAAGACTCACCTTGCAGGCTCTGGCAGAGCTCTGGATTTGATCCCCAGCATAGGAGGAGGGGGGCGGAGTTTCGCTAAGGTCATTTGCTTACACAGGTGAGGAAGAGAACTCAGAGAGGAGCTTAAGAAGTGTGCACACACCCCCTTGTGCACGGGCACGTGTGCACACTGTGGGCATACACACATACAACTCTCAGCTAGGCATGGAGTCCTGGCAGGACGGGAGGCTCTGAAACACTTCACCTTGTCTTCCTATCTAGGGAGATGCCCACGGCGCCTCATTCTGGCTACTGTTCCCTGGCTCCTGCTCTTCACCCTGCCTCCTGCCTGTGCTCCCTAGGCAACCTGTACGTGGTCAAGGTCCTCCCAGAGCTACGCAGTGAGTGCACGCTTGGCGTCGTCAGATTGTCAATCGGACAGCGGTATAGTTAAGTGCTAAGAACACGTGCATGGTCCTGGGGCTTTTGTGTTCCTACCCTTGCAGGTGTGAAGTGACCTCTCATTTCAGTGTGCTACCCCTAAGCCATCTTTAGGTGCGTTTCTTCCAGCAAGAAAATGTCTCTTTGAATTCTTAATGACACCATGATATTTGGTTCCAAAAGGGTACCCAGTAAATCTCCAGAAACACATTTTGTTATTCTTAGGCAGTGTCTGTGTGGTAGGCTGGAGCAAGGTTCCAGAAGTCACCATTTATGCCCAGGTGGACATAATGCCCAGCTGAGGCCACAACTGTTCAAGGTCTTCTCACCTTGAAGCTGCCGTCACCCCTCTATACCACACCCTTCAGAAGGAAGTCACTGAGCCCAGGCTATCCTATCCATCAAGAGTGAAAAGTCCACTCCACAACCTGGAGAGCATAGTACTGCCTATATCCCACAGTGGGGACCACTCAGTGGAAGCCATGTCCCTAGCAGCAACATCTATTCTGACCTACTGGGAAGAGAGAGACTTGACTTGAGAGAATCAGTCCTGAACGGCAAACTCCCAGCTTCTGAAACTGTCACTGGCCACGCCCACCCACCCACAGCTGTCCAGGTACTCACCATATTATGCTTAAGAATCCTCTGAACCACCGGTGTGAACACCTCGATGACCACCATAGACCGGGGCCGCTCTCTGCAGTGCTGGGGAGAGAGGGATGCAGTCAGTGTAGGCTGGGGGGAGCCCCACCCACAGCCCGCTGCTTCCAGTGGCCACACGATGATATCAAGCCCAATAAGGAGATAGTTTTCTTTGCTGAATGATGCAGCTTGCTTAGGAAGACCTCATGCTTTAGGACAGGTTTAGGCTCAGGGCAAAACTGCCAAGCAGGGGTGTGTTCCAGCCTCCCCAGCTGCCCACTGCTCACAGTACCACAGTACACTTGTTTGTAGGTATTTGTTAGCTCATTCCAACATGTCACAGGGTCCTTAGTCCGAAGTCTACACTAGGGTGGCCTCTGGGTGACCTTTCTAGAGGTCTGGACCCAAGGTTAAGGGTTCAAATCACCATGACAGTAGTAATACAGTAGTTTTGCCTCGAGCTGTTTGGCTAGCACCCGGTCCCTCCCTGAGCCTTGCCAACCACTGAGCTCAGAACCTTCCTAGCGGCTTGGCCCTCCCAGGGCTGTGTACTCAGGTACTGACTGAAATGTGGAGCCCTGAAGTAACAGGTTCTTTTTATGTAGAGCCTGAAGGTAATTTTACGCCATGTTTTTAGTGTGCCTATTCTGACACCTGTTTCCTACTTACACGGTGTCAGGCTAGCACTCAAAAGTTTGGGGTTTTGGAGCATTCTGGATTTCAGATCTGGGGACTATAGGTCTTCCTGCCTCAGTCTCCACACTGCTGGGATTACAGATGTGCACTAACACAGCTGGCTGCTCATTCCTTTGTAATGCTAAAAATAAGAGTCTCCCCGATGGGACCCCCGGGGGGGGGGGTGATTCAGAAAAGTGCTTGCTGGGTTTCATCCCAAGAACCCATGTTAAAACAAACAAACAAACAAACAAACAAACACACACAGGCATGGGTTGGAGAGAGGGCTC
Source organism: Arvicanthis niloticus (assembly GCF_011762505.2). Taxonomy (NCBI): domain Eukaryota; kingdom Metazoa; phylum Chordata; class Mammalia; order Rodentia; family Muridae; genus Arvicanthis; species Arvicanthis niloticus. The sequence goes on along the minus strand of NC_047675.1, from coordinate 43,288,087 downwards.
AGTGGTTAAGAGCACTGACTGCTCTTCCAGAGGTCCTGAGTTCAATTCCCAGCAACCACATGGTGGCTCACAACCATCTGTAATGGATCCGATGCCCTCTTCTGGTGTGTCTGAAGACAGCTACAGTGTATTCATATAGATAGATAGATAGATAGATAGATAGATAGATAGATAGATAGATAGAGAGAGAGACAGACAGACAGAGAGAGAGAGAGAGAGAGAGAGAGAGAGAGAGAGAGAGAGAGAGAGACATCTTAAAACAAAACAAGCCAGGTATGAGTGGGGAGGGATCATCCCACGGTTAAGGCTTGCTGTTCTTGCAAAGGGCAGGAATTTGGTTCCCAGGAGCCACACAAAGCAGTTTACAACTACCTGTAACTCCAACTCAAGGATATCTGATGCTTTCTTCTGGCCCCCGTGGGGATCCACATAAATGTAGCATGTAATATACATTTACACATATATAAAAATTAAAATCAACAGGAGACAGAGAGACAGGAGGGGGCTCGCTGGCCAGACAATCTAGACAATTGGCAAGCCCCAGACCAGTGAAGAAACCCATGTCAAAATACAAAATCTACCTGAGGAAAGACATCTGAGGTTGGCCTCCGAATCCTGCACGCATGTGCACATGTGTGCATGTACAGTCATGAACACGCATACACATGCATACACACACAGATTCCACTGCACAGGCGACCACAGTTAACTGAGCAACGCCTTGACTGCTTCAAAATTCTGGCAACTGACAAAATCTGCTATACACATCTGTGGACCGATTTCAGTTTCTAACTCAACTGTACGAAAACCGGAGTCTTTAAAATCAGAATAAGGTAAAAAAAAAAAAAATAGACAAGATAGAATCTTTGGTTGATTTTTGTTTGACCTTGAATGTTTAGGACCATTTCAGAAAGGTATGTTCTGACTCTAATTTCATTCCTTATGTAAGATTCAGCAGGCCTGTCTGATAAGCTGGAGAACATTCTAGATGTGGGGCTTCTCAGAGGCTGCTGTCAACATCCCGCAGGAGTCCACAGGCCAAGCCTGGCTCTTCCTTCCTTGTCACCATGGAGTCCTTCACACTGGAACTTTTTAAGACAGGGTCTCATGTAGCCCAGGCTGTCCTGGAATTCAATGTGTAGCCTAGGATGACCTCGACACCCAGATTCTCCTGTCTTTCATCTACTGTGAATGAGTGCTGGGAATCACAGGTGTGAGCCGTCACACATAGTTTTAAGCAGTGGTGGGGATCAAATGCAAAGCCCCAATGGGTCTGAGCTAGGTACTTCATCTATAACTACGTCTTACTTTGAAATTGAATTAGACCTTCCTGAGGCAGACAAGCTCTCCTGGCCCAGTAACTTGACCCACTGACCTACTTGTGCATATGAACCCCTTGGCCCAGAAGGAGTTCCGCTGGTAACTCTTAGTGAATAGCTCAAGGCTTTTCTAGGAAACTGAAGCAGCAAAATTTCCTCAAACCTTTGTGTCTGAGATCTGGAAGTCCAGCAGGAATGGCTGTCTGGAGACTCCTCAGGCAGGCTCAGAGAGGCCCCGGGGAACTGGTGAGGAGGCTTTGTAGCAATGAAGCACCTCTTGCAGGGCTTAGCCACCAGAGTGAAGACAGCCTGAAGCCCCATGGCCCTGGCCAGGTTCTTATCTCTTCCATTTAGATCCCAGCAGGGACTGCCCAGGTTCCATTTTCTCCTGCCTCGCTTTATGCTATCAGGGACCCCAGAAAATGACTTACTTGGGGGGGGACGCTAGTGAGGTTGCTCAGTAAGTAAGGGTGTTTGCCATTGAAGCCTGATCCCCCAAACCCACAAGGTTAAAGGGGTGCACAGGGCCTAACAGGCTATCCTGTGACCTCCATGCACCACGATATACGTGTGCACGAGAGTACGGAGGGAGGAAATAAATTGTTGTTTATAAGGCTTTAACAAAGGTCAGTTTTCTGGAATAAGCATTTGTTAACTATGAAACCAGGAGAGAGGCCGGGGCTCCCTTACACCATCTGCTGGGAGCTGACACTGAGTGCTGGGGCAGAGGTTCCTCCGTGGGCTTGCTATGCTGGTAAGTTGTTCGTCTGCTTGGACCAGAGGGCCCATCACCTATACCACATGAAGGAAGGGGCTTCTGTGCTGGGTCCTAAACTGACCCCCTCGGGTGCCATGGGCTGGCCAATGTGTGAGTCACTGGGAAACATCCCCTTATAGGAGAAGCAGAGGCAAACAGAACACAGTCTTGCTACATATTCCAATGTCTCCAGCAGGCAACATGGGGTTGTAGAGGGGGGCAGAGGCCCCACTTGGTACCCAAGGAATCCAAGGAAGGAGAGAGCACAAAGGAAATTAGTCTGCAGGGCTATGGTATGGTGGTGCCACAGATGAAAGACGCAAGTGTGAGTCTTTCTATGGATATCAAGTTATTAGAGTAAACACACGCGTACACACTCACACAGACACACAGAGGGAGGAGGGAGGGAGGGAAGGAGGGAGGAAGGGAAGGAGAGAGAGGGAGGGAGGGAGGGAGGGAGGGAGAGGGAGGGAAGGAGTGAGGGAGAGAGGGAGGGAGTGAGGGGGAGGGGGAGAGAGAGAGAGAGAGAGAGAGAAAGGGAGGGAGAGAGAGAGAGAGGGAGAGAGAGAAAGGGAGGGAGGGAGGGAGGGAGGGAGGGAGGGAGGGAGGGAGAGAGAGAGAGAGAGAGAGAGAGAGAGAGAGAGAACGTGAGAGCGCAAAGGACAGACAGATCTGTGTGCCAATCCAGCCCCCAAGCTGCTGAGCTGTGCTTTCTGGGAAGGCCCTGTCCCCTGGTGTGCCTGGGTATGTTGCAGACAAACTCTGCTGGGAGGTTGGCATCAGGTCCCTGGGCATGCTGCCCTGCTCAGTGGCTCCTCCAAGCTGACCTGGCACATGCTGACAGTTTCCCTTGTCCAGGGAAAGCCCTGCAGCCGGGCCCCTACCCTGGACCAGTCAGTGCTCAGAGGAGCCTCAGCTAAGAATAACCCAGCTCTGACGTCAGGAATCCAGAAGACTGGCTGCAAGCTGCCTCCCAAGACAGCCAGGAATAGTCCATAGAAAAGCCAGACACTTGGTCCTCCCCTCAGCCTGTCTGGCAGAGGGCAGCAGCCCCAAGCATGGGCACCTGTACGCCTTCTGCCTGTATCTGGGACCCTGACCAGGCTGGCAGGTAGGCTTGGCATTCAGCCAGTGCATTCAGACCCACCTAGCTGGCACACTGTGGTGGCAGTGGCCTCTAATAGCCCACGGCAGTGATACCATACCTTGCAGAAGAATTCGCAGAGATCTGGTGGTGGGTGGTTGTTTTCCAGCAGAGGCGCAATTGCCTACAAGAAAATGAACAGCCATCAGTCAGCAGGATCTGGTAAGGGTGGGGGGAGGGTGGGGGGAGGGGCTTAGTTTGCAGAAGAGAGACGCTTGAAAAGAAATGAAAATATCTTTCTATTCTCTGTCGGGTAGAGCGCCTTTTCTAATGTACAGACCAGAGCTCCAGAGTGCAGGAAGGTTCCAGGCTAGACCCACAGATGAGACATCTAACTTTAGGGGTTTCATGCCTAGCTGGCATTTATCCATACCGCTGCCTTTAAGCCCACAACTTCTGACTAAGCAGCAGGACATCTTATTGGGTGAACATGATGTTATTTTCAATAATGCATTTTGACACCTTCTATGTTTCTAGCTCTGCGGGGAGCTGGGCTCCTGGCAGCAACGTAAGGGATGAGCATCCAGGCTGGGCAGAGTCCTGGCTGACAGTCTGATCTTGTCCCTTCTTAGTTCCAAGACCACTGGAACAGGTGATCAAATGATCCTTAAACCTACTCTCTGAAAGGTAAGGTCCAAAAAGTCTCTGCAAGCATCCAATGTGCAGTCATCAACAAGTGGGGTTCCTTAACCATCAGGTTGATTGTGCTTTGCGTGTGGGGTGCCAGTCCTGTGCACCACAGAAGGCCCAGCACAGCTATAGCCCTGCCTTGCTAAATATAAGTAGCAGCCCCCTTGCACGTGACAACCCAGCTGCCTCTAAACACACTCCAGTTCATATTAAAGATGGGTAGGGTACCCCCTCACTCCCTGAGCAACTGCTTAGGGCCTGCCCTATAAGCAACTCCTATGAGCAACTCCTTAGGGCCTGCCCTATAATATTAGAAGCTTGCTGGTTTTAGGGATGTCACGGAAAAGACTGTAACAAAGGAAATAAACCAAGTCCAGGAATCATACCAGCTGCTCAGGAAGCTGAGACAGGGGAACTGGAATTGGAGGGTTGGTCTGCGTTACAGAGTGAGTCCCAGGACAGCCTGACCAGTGTATAGAGACTTTATCTTCATGAGTTATAAGAGAAAAGTGCTGTCATGCGGCATGGTGATGGGGTGTTTACACAGTATGTGTAAGGCCCTGGGTTCAATGCCAAGTACCAGACAGGAGTGTAGGCAAGGGACCGAAAGATGGAGATTGTGGGTGACCAGGTACTCAAGTGGGCAGTCCTTTGTGATGAAGTCATTTCAACAGAGTGGCCACAGGTGACAGCTTCAATTTCAACTGACACAAAACTAACAATTTTTGGAAGAAGAAAAAAACACATCACCTTGTCATTCTGGTCCCATTTCTATTGCTGGGCAGTCCCAAGCAACTCAGGTCAGGGGTTCAAAGCCCAGTGTAAGGCAAGTTCCCACCTCTCACCATCCCACCCCGATAAAATGACAGCATTCGCAATGGTGGTCCTCGGTGGCCTGTGTCAGCCCGTGTGGCTAGATGTGTATGACTTGTCCACGTGCAGGGAGTTCCTACTCCTCCGCTGAGAATGGGAGTCTGAGCTTGGAGAGGCGGGGAAAGCACCAGCCCAGGGTGCAGAGCGAGCCAGCAGCAGAACCAGGATTCAAAGCCACTTTGGTGACCTTATGTTTGGGTTACTGTTCATTCTGCCTTTTACCCAGGAACAGAAGAGAGTCTGGGGACAATGACTACGTTGGAAGGAGAGACCGGGTAATGAGGGACAGCACGAAATGGAAAGACAGAGTGGTAAGCCTCTCAGTGACCTGAGCAGCCAGGACATCCTCTCCTCTGCCTCTTGGAAGCAGACCATGCCCAGTTCTCCACTCCAGGGCCAGGCAACCCAGCTTGGTCCTGCTTGTTAAACAAAGGAAGGTTTCAGGCCACAGTGGCAGCAACAGGATGGGAGGCCCCTTCTCTGTTCATGAGGCACTTCCCTATTCCTCGGGTACCAAAGCAGGGCAGGGTGTGGTCCCCTTGGGTTGGGTCCTTCTAGTTCCTACTGGGCCTCCTTCCTAATGGATGTGAATTACATGGTGGGGTGGGGTGGGGTGGGGGAGCTAGTTTAACATTGACAGCAGTTGTCAAATGCCACATCCAAGTCATTCCTTCACTGATCCTTAGGCCCACAGGGACAGATAAAGAGACAGTGGGTCAGGGAATCCTCTAGGCCTCTGCTGGTCATAAAATGATGACTGTATTCAAACGTGTTGATATAAGCCAATCAGCGGGCTCCCATTATTGTGGCTCTTTCTGGAAGTCATTGCCCTTTGCTTGGTGGGTTAGACAGGATGGTTCATGGAGAATCCTGAGCAGCCCATGATAAAAGAACCAAACTGGCATTTTACAGAGCCTGGAGCATTGAAGCCACCGGACGGGACAGAACAGCACTTAAAGAAAAACAAGAAACATGTCCAATCAGAAGCCCCTGGATTGCCATGAATGCCATTCGTAAAATCGTGAACTTAAAAAAATACACGACCAGACCTGGTGAGATGCTTGCAGAGTTAAGGGATTGCTGTGTAAGCTTGGTGACCCGAGTTTGGTCCCAGGAACTCACACAGAAGGGACAACTGAATTGGCTCTGCAGGGTTGTCTGTTGATCTCCACACATACACCACGGCACACACGCTCCCTGACCCCACCCCACTCCACCCCACCCCCCAATGCACACACACAGTAAGTAAATAAACTTAAAACACTGAGAGTTTTGGTAATTATTTTGGTAACTCGGTGCATGGCTCCTGAGCATGAACTCTGCAGATGACAAAGCTGTGTCATGATTGTCAAAAGGAATCTTTATAAAGTAGGTCTCGTGAGGGTGAACTGGCCCTGAGGGGGAAACTGGTACATGTCAAGATATTTCTGTCCCAAAGGCCTCTAGGGAGTAAAGGAAGAATGTCACACTCTGACAATGCCCAAGGTACCTTCAAAATGAGAAACCACCCTCTTCGCTAGGAAGGAGGAGAGGCTCCTGAGCAAGGATTTCACAGAAAGCTCTGGAAGGTTCTCCGGGCTACACTGACAGGTGGGGTGACAACTGTGGAACACATCCTTTGTCACCCTGCTCCCATAAAGAGTAAGACCCATGGCAGAAGCTGTTGCTGTGGATGAACGCTCTCCGAGGAAGGCAGCGGGAGGAGGCAAGATCACCTTCCTTCCTTTTATCAGTTCTAAGGCTAGACAATCCAGGTGACACCCACAGTAGCGGGAGGTAATGGTCTACCTCGGAACCACATCCCCGGCCCCTCACTAGGGGATTGTAGGCCAGGGGTCTCCCACTGAACCAACCTTGCAGGCCCCTGTGTTATTTCCAGAAGAGGTCTCACTAAGTTGGCTGGGGCTGGACTTGAACTCATTCTGTAGCCCCGTCAGCCTTTGAAGCTGTCATCCTCCTGAGTACTGAGGAAAACGCACCTGTGCCAGTGGCTTGGCTCAAGTCCTCAACAACAACCACAATGAAATATCAGCAATGTCAAAGCTAAGTCAGAGCTCTCTTCATAGACCCCTCAACTGTGTATTCAACAACCACGGCTCAAAATGATTTGGAAAACGAAACAAACAAACAAAAAAAACCCCACAAAACCACAACAAAAACCTGTCTCTGGACAGAAAGTAGAGACTTCTGCTAGTGTTCCTGAGCTCTCCCACGTGACAGCTGGCACCTGTTCACATTGTACCAGATGACCTACACTCTAGAGATGAGGTAATGCAGGCGGGAGAGTGCGCGGGAGGCTGTGGGTCAATACATCTTGTCTTCCAGAGACTTAGATACTTATTGAGTCTCACACCCTCAGGGGTCCTCAAATCACCCCCAGGTTCTGAGGGGAATTTTGTGTGTGTGTGTGTGTGTGTTGCTGGAAACTGAACCCAGCACCTTGTCAGCTAGGTGTCCCAGACGCCAGACATTGTCTTGTATATGTATGACTGTGTACCATGTGAGTGTCTGGATGTCGAGTTAGGGACGGTTGTTAATCGCCATGGGTGCTCTGCAAGAGTAACAAGCCCTTAGCTGCTGAACCATCTCTCTAGTCCAGGGACAACTGTTCTTAGTTACACTACAATTTCTTCAGGTGGGCTGAAGAGGTGGCTCAGCTGTTAAGAGCGCTGGCTGCTCTTGCAGAGGTCTTGGTGCAGTTCCCAGCACCAACATGGCGGCTCACGCATCGCTATCTCCAGGTCTAGAGGATCCAATGGGCTCCTCTGACTCTGAATGGTACTTCTGGCACATGGTACACAGGCGTACATGCAGGCAAAACACCCACACACATAAAAAGATAACTATTTTTTTTCTTCAGTTCTTCTAGTAATTGGCATAGCCGGGTCTAGATTCTCTGAGCTTGAACCTATGTTAACATTATGTTGTGGATAGCCTCGGCCTTGTATTTTGATACTAATTCCCCTTTCCTGTGAAGGGCTGCAGAGGAGGTGTGAGTCATTACACAGGTAATTTCTAGTGAACCTTCTGCACATCTTAATTTGTAAAATACAGGCTGGAGCCAGTGATTGGGCAGAGGAAGGGGAGGTGGAGAAATAAAGGCTGGGGAGAGAAGAGAGAGAGGGAGGACGACTGGAGGAAGCCAATGGAGGAGGACGACAACAGAGACGACAATGACTGGGCAAAGAAGAGAAAGAGGATGACAGAGTAGTGTAGGGGTATTTGCCCAATCTGGGCTTACAGAATGTATTCATAATTACTGAGTTGTGTTTTCTTTGACTGGTCCTATTTGGGTTGGAGATTTCCCACTACAGCATTAAATCTGCTTGATGCTACCATGTACCATCATGGGAAGTGGGCCTGTCCTGGGTGTGAATGCCAGCCCATGTGCCTCTGCTGATACCCAAATAGTACCCACCGATGGTTTCTATAGCTTGGGCATCTGGCTGGTGGAATGAGAAAAGCTCACTCATGTTCCGGTAGAAAAGTAGGACCAAGCGCTGCTACAGGGGACTGACTGTCAACAAGTTAACTATGACGACACACTCCAGGCTGGAGGGGGAGGCTCCAGCAGATGTGATCCCCTAATGATGGTGGTAATGACAGTGACGGCATGGGGGAGGGGGAGACTGGAGCCGGGGAAGGGGAGGGGGCAAGGACAGGCCTTAATGTGTCCACTTTAGCCAGGTTCCTCAGAACAAACTTCTCCCCAAGGCTTGTATGTATGAATGCCAGAGCTTCTTCCTCCCTCTAGGCCATGGTGTCCAGCAGGACCTGGGGACACAACACCCTCTGTAATTCTCAGACTGGCACTGACCCAGACGGTCTCACCACTGCCTTGTCACACTGGTCTGCTCTTTAACCATCTTTCCTCGGGTGACATGCCCTGACCCTTCACACAACCAGGTCCTGGAAGCACCCAGCTGTCAATTCCTCTTAACCCCACCCCTACCCCCACTCTTCTGCCTCTCCCCTGTGCTCTTCCACCACCCAGAACCACCCCTACCCTTGACTGAGATGTGTCTTGATCATGACTGCTCTGCTGGGGCCTTGGAATCGACTAAGCAAGTCCTTAATGGCAGGGCTGGCCTCTGGTGAGACAGAGCTGGGATTTGGCACACTCACTGGCTCGGGCAGTGAAGGTTTGCTTACATAAGCTAACTCACTGACAGGATACCTCGAGAAGGTGCTGGAAAGTGAGGGGGGCCCCCAGGTTGGCTTCATCCTGTCAGGAGTAGTCAAAGGCAGCTGTAGTAGGTGCACCAACTGTGCGCCAGGTGACAGACTAAGGGAGGAGGCTCTACTGACCCCACTGAGCTATGAAAGGTCAGCAGCTCACCTCCTGGTGCAGACACAGGGGCCTAGATCAGCGGGATGAGCCCCAGGGGCACTAGAACTGGCATGTTACCCCTAAAACTACAGCACTTTCTCACAGGTTCACCCTGTTCTCAGGGTCCTGTTTCATCTCCATTTCTCGTTCTATTTCCCAGCTTCTGGGTCCCGTGTGCTTCAGGCTCCAGCATGGCTGAAGCTCCCACACCACACACCGTGTGGCTTTAACCTCCTCACCTTTGAATAAATGGTTTGCTCTTCCCTGGATGCCTTGACTCATCTGGCAAACTCCTATTGATACTTCCAAGCCCAGCTCAGATGTCACAGCCCTGGGAAGCTCTCTGGCCCCGAACACCTCTATTCTGTAGTGACTGCACTTGTCTTCCTACAACGGACGAGCTCATGGCACTGGGGCTGTTTCTACCATGTGCGGACTCAGGTAACAGCGGGACATACAATACATGTCATCAGTTATCACCCTGCTAATTAAGGTTGAAGTCTACCATTGTCCAGATAGCCTTCTGGGCTCTGTGAAAAATGGAGGACACCCTTTACCAGCAGGGCTTCTCCTTCTCTGACCTTGTCTGGGGAGTTCAAAAACCCTCACACACCTCTGCCTGCTTCGAAATGTCATGTAGCCTTAGTTAGATTAAAGGTTCAATTTCCTTTCTCCCAGTAAAAACTCACTCATCTAGTGCCTGGGATTCTTGGAATGCCTCCCCACGTACCCTTGATTCACCTGAGTACAGTTGATCTGTCTCCCCGAAGCTGGACCCAGTGTGTTGTTATTAGTGCTTGAACTCATGGGTCGTCTGGAACCCTGTTCATGAACTGTATCCTTCATCCTCGTAGGCCAGTGGCCAACGACCCCCAGGGAGAAGGGAGACCCACAATCACTCCAATCCCATGTCTCTCTTTTCCATTAGGTGTCTCGGAGCTTAAAATTGCCCAGGAAAAAATATTTTACACCCAAAAGTGCTTAGAACACTGCTGAATTCTGAGAAAGACAAGCCTACGCTATGTACCAGATGAGATTCATCCTGATTGTAGGTAGTGGATTAATTAGGGGACCTATCTAGGGCAAGAAAGAGCAGGTTTACCTGCCCAGTGACAGAGTGATGGCCTTGAGTTAAGTCAAAGTAGAGACTTAGAAATGAGAGAGCAAACTGAGACCTGCTCGCATCGCAGTGAACCCCAAAGACTGACCATCACGGCCACCACCAGGCAGATGGAACCTGCAGTGAGGGGTCAGGGTGGGTGGGTAGGCAGCCAAGTGACTCAAGGCCTGTGGCTTGTGACGCACGCTGCGCTCTGGGAAGAATCTCAGTCTGGGCATCAGGCTGAGGCCTGGGGAGGAGGGCAGGGGGCGTCAGGCAACTTACCACAATGATGTTCTCGTGCTCCTGAGTGGTCAGGTTTGTGTTCTAAAGAATTGGGTGGAGAAAGAAGGAAAACACAGTCAACAAAAACGGGCCTTTGATCCCAAGGATCCACAGCCCTGCAGACTGCTTCCAGCGCTCCCACCCCTCACCCCCAACCACATACAGCAATCGCGTTCTTGGCTCTACATGCCAGGGCAACTCTGGGACGGGGCAGGAAAGTGGTTACTTTCTAGTTATTGTTAACTCTCAACTTAACACAGCCCAGATTGGCATGTGGGCATCGTCTGTAAGGGGCTATCAAGATTTGACCGTTGACTGATGGAAGAGGGCACAGCCCACTATGAGCGGCACCATGCCCTACACAGCTGTATAAGAAAGTTTGCTGAGCATGAGGCCAAGTGAGCTAGCAAACAGCGTTCCTCCATGGTGTCTCTGCTTCAAGTTCCTGCCCTGGCTTCCCTCAGTGTCTTCTCAGTGGAAATAAACTCTTTCATTTCCTAAGTTACTTTTGGTCAGGGTGTTTCTCCCCGCCCCCCACAACAACCAGAACAGAGAGGGTAAAAGGAAAACTGAGCTTCCTACACACGTCTCACAGCTCTGAAGCCTTGGGTGACTCATGTCTTGTTGAGACTCTGTTACTACTTTGGCAAATGGGGGTTCTGATACCGACATCTCCTGGGACTATGGTCTGCAGATTCTGACTGAGTTTTAACAACACTCCTTAGAACCGGAGAGCAGCCTCATAATACAGAAGAAATCAGACCTTTTGCGAGTTCACACTCAGTGCTGGGTAAACCTTTTATTTTAGATCACTGTTATTTCAGCAGTTCTCCAGGTAGGCTCCCAAGTACACTGGTGTACCACGAGTGCCTCTCAGATGCTCCAGCTAAATGCCCATCTGAGCAATAGACCTCTAAAACAAAACTAGGTTAATAAACTTGTTTTGGTTTTTTTGTTCTCCTCCTGGATCTGGAATCTGTTAAACTGACTGTATTATTGCCTTCCTGTGAGTGTGTGAAGAAATGGCAAGAATCATGGGAAATTTCAAAGCACTTGCTGTTCTCTTTGACGCCCATCTACTGTGTCTCTTCTGACAGACCCAGGCTGTCATCAGAGTCTACTTGCATTTCATAAAAGCCACATTTGGAGCTGGAACAACTCCTGATTTGGTCAGAGTGGCACCATGCAAGGACCTTGCCCCCCACCGATACGACAGGCAGACGGGGAGTATGAACATTTAGCAGTTCTGCACTGAAGCCAAAAGAAAGCTACTATGCTGGGCATCTGCCTTTCCCCACCGATGTTGGGCACAGGAAATGGAGACAGAGGCTCTAAGCACCAAGCAGGCGCCGCCCACCACCTTGAAGGTGAAGTACAAACAGACAGTGCGTCTTTGACTATAATACTGTTTTTTTTTCCTTCTGTGGGGGCCTGTTTTTAGAGGACTCTTAAAAAACGCTAGTCACTTTGAGTCACAGCAGATGAAAGGCAGCTCTGCTCTTCCCTTACGGTGACAATGAGCTTTTAGAGCTTCAAACAATTTGCTTTCCACGCCGTACACTGATTCTGTTTCATTTTTCACTTTGAAAACTTCCTCTGCTCCATCGCTCCATCCATCCATCCATCCATCCATCCATCCCTCTATCCGTCTGGTACATGGGATACACCCATGTCAAAGCCAATCAGGTGGAAGTCAGAACAATTCACAGGATTTGGTTTTCTCTTTCTGCCTTGTAGATTCTGGGGATTTAACGTGGGTTATTAGGCTTGGCAACAAAAGCCTTTATTCCTCTGCACTGTGTCACCAGCCCCTGCCTTAAGATGACAGGTTTTTTTTTTTTTTCTTTTGACTACCTGCTGACTGACTGAGCTACTTGGAACTGATCACAGAGCAGCCACTGACCCCCATGTACAAGGAAACAGAGTTGGAGTGGGGACCTGAACCTCTGTCTGGCCTGAGTCCAAAGCTTTTATTTCTACATGAACATATAGCCTTCAACCCTGGGGCAGTTCCCTATGCTGGGCTGTGGGTACCCATATACATCTCTCCGAGAAGCCCGTGTTGTGAACATCTTGTTTGTGTGTGTGTGTGTGTGTGTGTGTGTGCACACGCGCGCGCATGTTTTGTACCCACACAGTTGTGAGCTGCTGCTTAGGGGCTGTGAACTGAACCTGGGTCCTCTGCAAGAGCAGCAAATGCTCTTAACCACAGAGGCATCCTGACTCATCTCTCTTTCGTTTAATTTTTTTTTTCCAGACATGGTCTCATGTACCCCAGACTGGCTTGGAACTCACTATGTCACTAAGGATAATACTAAATTCTTGATTTTTGGCCTCTCCACCTCTCATGTGCTGGGATTACAGGTGTGTCCTACTTCAAACAGCTGTCTCTCTAATCTAGGCTTATGAAGCATCAGTGTGTCAGAATGTGAGCCTAGCTAACCGGTGAACCTGGGGACGGTCCCTAGCCGGCTATGTAGCTCAATGTTTTGTTTTTTTTTTTTTTTAAAACAAAGCTACTAACTGCATATGATAGCTAATCTTCACTAACAACTTTAGAATCTAAAATCACCATGGAAACACAAACCTGGACTTCTCTGTGAGATTTTTCTAAATTTGGGTTAATTGAGGTAGGAGGACCGACCACTAAATGGGCAGCACCATCTCTGGGATGGGTAAGAGGGCCTACCACAGGCCGATACTGAAGATCTTCCACCTTCCTGAGGATAGCCCACTGTGCTGGAACTGAAGGGCCGGACAATGTCACATCCAGGTCCAAGAGTCAGGTGGCCCTGGAGTAAAGGTTCTAGGCCAGTATGGACTTGTCTTTTGTGTTCCTGGGTTGTTGCTTTATGAATGAGGACAGCAAGGTCTCATATTGGGAACCTCGAAAGAGGTTCCTGCTGCTACAACTGCCCCACTGTGAGCACATCTTCTAATTGTGAGCCAGAATAAACACTCCCTGAAGTCCAACCAACGGTAAATCATGTGATTAGAAATCTATCTGCCTGGCTTCTCAAGGGTGAGCCTCCTTCCCTCATTCTGGGTAAAAAGCCTGAAGTCAGGGCTGGGCACTGGGCAGGAGGCCCCGAGATTTTAAACCTTGACTACGATTTACACCAGCACTCAGCCCTCTACAGAGGGAAGCTCTCCCCAGCTATGTATCCATCCCACTTGTCTGACACCCAGCTCTTCCAGGGAAGGGATCCCCAGCATTCTGCATCAAAGAGAACCTGAGTTCTTGGGGCTACAAGGTAGTGCCTCGGACGGCAGAGAAGGGATGAGGGGAACACACAGGAGCTTGAGGGGAAGGAACACTCACAGGAGTGCACTGGGACGACACAGGGGATGAAACTCTCCAGAGAGGGGGACGGAGACATCACTTGGGTGGTGACTGTGACTATTTTAAATAGGGAGCCGGCAGCCCTAGCATCCCCAGCGGCCAGCCAGGCACATAAATGAGACCAGGGTGGTTATTCAGGGTGCAAGACTCCATGCTGAGGGCAGTGTACAGATCCCAGGGGGTGACAGGTTTGGGAGTAACCCTCCTCCCTTTCCCCTCCCCCACCAACTCACTTGGGGCTGACTCTTGATTCCTCTCCGTTTGTTTTTGCTGTAGCCCCTGACGGAACATGGGCTACGGGAGGGCAGGGGATAGGTGTCACTCTCCCGCCCATAACCGTTAACAGCTGGCACACACTCTAGTACAGGATACTAAGTAACAGTAGCTGCCCGGTGTAGCCAGATTTTTCCATCTTTAAAGAGAACCTGGAAATGGCCATTGTGCTGAAATCCAAATACTTTTTTGTTGTTGTTGTTTTTGCTTTTTTGCCTTGTTCTATTGTTTGTCAATTTCATATATGTGTGACAACTTCCTACCGCCACCTGCATCACACACACGAAGTCCGGTTGTTAAGCCTCGAGCAAGGCAAACAACACCTACAGGTGGATAGCTAAGGGTACTTGGGACAGAAAGCTGCCAAGGACTGAACAAAGAATGAGATGCCGCCCCAGCAGGACAGAACAGAACAGGTTTCAGCTAGGGCAGGGGTTCTCAACCTGTGGGTCTTGACCCCCAAGGGAAGGTCACCAAACAACCCTTTCACAGGGGTCATCTAAGACAGCTGGAAAACATAATTTACATTGTGATTCAGAACAGCGGCAAACTACTTCTGTTAAGAAGTAGCAAAGAAAATAACTGAATGGCTGGGGTTGGGGGGGGGGGGTCACCATACATGAGGGACTGCACTAAAGGGTTGAAGCATCAAGAAGGGTTAGACCCACTGCTTTGGGGCCTGAGAGGTCCACAGAGTTGGCACTTGACCCTGGGAGCTGCAGTGGCTGCTATCAGAGCCACTATCCAAAACCTGGGGTTGCCTTAGGGCTTAGCAGAGATGTCAGTCTCCTACACCTCCACACAAGTTGGAGGCAACCAGAACCGGCAAGCTCCAGCCTCAATGCCCTCGATGGTTTGGTGAGAAACACCGTCTTCCTTAGTACCTACCCACTGCAGGATGGCATACCACGGGGAGAGCTCTTTTGCTCACTCAGATGGAGCTAAGTACAAGATGGAGGTAAAACCAGACAAGCTAGAGAAGAGGAGGCCCTCATCCAGCTGGGGGTGCATCTTACCTCCGAGAGCAGTTTTGAGACGATTTCCAGTGGGGCCTGGTTGATAGAATCATCCTGCAGCGGGGACGTGAGAGCCATGTCCACCAGCGTCCGTATCTCCTTCAAGACAACCTCCCAGCGGCTCGGGTTACTCAGGACTTTCTTGTATTTGTAAATCTTTTTCTGGGTGGAAAGAAGGGGGGGTTGGGGGGGGAGAGAGATGGGAATACATCACCGATTTAGCAAACCACTCAAGATGACCAAAGAACTTCTCTGGCTGGGGTGAAAAGGCCCTGGGAAGTTGTCAACCTGGCCTGAATTTTCCCCAAAAGGAAATGGATACATGAAGAAAGAAACAGACTCCATCCAAGGTCAAGGGTGCGTCTGCAGACAGGCAGGCTCCGAACGCCCGGAACAGCAGTTTCCCACCCTGTTCCCAGTGACACATAAAAAGGAATTAGGAAACTGCTCTTTGAGTAGAATCTCCTGCCAAACTCAGTCCCCAAGTCGCCAAGCACGGTTAAGAATGGGAATGTTCCCGGCCCACAGAAAGCTTTCTATGAGCCGAGTTTCTGCCTAGGCAGATCCTATGAGCTCTCTTGGCAAGTGGCATTCAGACAAAGAGGTGGATGGTCAGGAGGAAGGCTCAGTTGCAGCCAGGTGGGGACCGAGTCCAGGACGGCTGGAGGAAACTGGGCGAGGAAAACGGAGGCTCGCTCACCTCGCTCAGTGCTGCCTCCAAACCCGAATGGAGGGCAGGGCTGTGGCCTCCTGGATTTGAGGCACCCTTAGTTCCGCCTCTCTGACATCATGGAAACAGAGGCCACGGAGGGCGGCGGTCCAAGCCAAGCGTTCCCCCTCCCGTCTCTGTTTCTGTGGCTGCCTGCCTGGCCCTGTGCCGCCCCGCTTGCTGGGCCTCTCAACAGAATGAACTTCATCACTTACTGCTAAACTCCTTGCTCCTCCAGAGAAGCCTAATCTTAGAGTCACAGCACCCCATACCAGCAGCCAGCGGGGGCGGGGTGGTGGTGGTGCTGACATACCATGACCTCAGAGCCAAACACTGAAGGAAAAGAAAAGAAAAGAGAAAGGGAGGGGTCCTCTCTGGTAACCCAGGCTCAACCTGAAGGCCACTGGGGTCTTCCTGGGCCATTTCTGAATTAAGAATTATTCAACAGTCTTAAGGCCTGGGCTCAAAAGGAAGTCTTTAGAGGGCATATCCCAACCCAAATGGATAGGGATGGAACCAGGGTAAGAATGACTCCTTTAAGAAATCATTTCACTTTTAGAGCCCTAGGTCCCACATCTCTGGGCAGAGAAATTGGTCCCAGATTCAGTGGGACCCATGTCAATCTTGGATCTGTATAGGTCATTTTTTCTATGAGGTCACACCAAAAAAATCACATCCCAGAGAGGAGCGGAGCCAATGTGAGTGAAGCTCTAACA
Organism: Arvicanthis niloticus; assembly: GCF_011762505.2. Classification (NCBI taxonomy): domain Eukaryota; kingdom Metazoa; phylum Chordata; class Mammalia; order Rodentia; family Muridae; genus Arvicanthis; species Arvicanthis niloticus. Next base: position 43,271,593 of record NC_047675.1, on the reverse strand, counting down.
CGTAATTTGTCTCTTTGGATACAAACAGCAAACCCATCTCTTATCACACACTCCCTGCTTTCCTGGTGCATAAAACTCGTATCTATAAGGTGTTTTTCTGTTTTCTTGAGGTTTTCTTGAGATAGGGGGTCAAGCAACCCGGGGTGGTGTGCTTTCCCATGTGCCTCCACCTCCCAAGTGCTGGGGTTACAGGTGAGTGCCAGTGCACCTAGCTCCCGGTGGTGTTTTTTAAGTTCTTCCCTCTCATCTGGTTCTTCTCCTGTCTTTACTCTAGTTCCTTCATAGGCCTACCTGCCCCATTCCCCTCTCTTGCTTGACCGCATGGCTTTGTGCTGGAGCCTCTGTTCTCCACAGTGCTCCTTGATCCTCCAAGGCTGACAGAGGCTGATACTGGCTACCACACAGAGGGTAGAAGAGAACCAGATCAGGTTCAGACATGCACATTCTGAGGACAAAAGAATCATGGCAGGTTCTGCTCAGGCCCGAGCACCCCCGTGACAATTAAATTGGCTGTGCTGATGAAGAGGGTGCCCAGAAGCATGTCCCTAACATTATTGCTTTAATGACAAAATACACCCTGATCCAAACAGGCTGCATTGAACCCGTCACTAGTGCCTTTCTGGCTGCTGGTGACTGACCCTCCCCTGAGCTCTGGTCTCACAGATTTCAATGTGTGCTAGAGAACCATGTCCTTGTCAAAAGATCTTTATTATTTTTATTTTTTCAAATTTCATCGCAATGAGGATCGCCAGGACAATCCATCCTTAGGGCAATCCCACAGCAGACTCCACTTGTGCACAATGGAAGCTCTCGGCGTGGACGTGGATCCATTTTGGTGGCCAGCTGCAAGCTATTATGTTTGAAAGAATTACTTATTTCTATAAAGATGATAGGCACTCATTTTAAAGAAAATTGAAACCATACCGAAAAGCATAAAGAGGAAGAGAAAGGAAAAGAAAAAACCTTGAAAATCCTATAATCCAGAAATAGCCATCATTAATGTGGCACACATGGTCCTGGCCACCCCTCATGTAAACTCTGCAAACATGGCTGTGGTGGCACATGCCTGCAACCCAATATTCATCTGGACGCCAGAGATCATGGCCATGAGGTAGCTCAGCCAGGAAAATGCCTCCAGGGCAAGCATGAAGATCTGAGTTCAAATCCCCAGCACCCACATAGAAAAGCTAAGCGTATGTGCCTATGATCCCAGCACGGAGGAGGTGGAGATAGGAGGATCCTCGGGGCTCACTGGCTTAGCTGAATCAGTGAGCTCCAGCCACAGGAAGAGATCCCGCCTCAAACACATGGAACGTAACTAAGAAAGACACCAAACTCTGACACTCACTCCATTACACACACTTAACATCAGATAGGAGCAGGCACATTGTTAGCTAGGTTCTGTTGAGCACCACTGTAAAGCCCTGGGAGCTGGAGTCTTAGCCCAAGGTTAGACCACCCTGCAAGCAGCCTCTCAGCCACAGGACTGAGTTCCAAGAACTTCTGATTGGCAGGGGGATGAAAAGAAACAGCAGAGAGTGAGAAAGAGACGAGGAGACCTTTTTCCTCATTGGCCATCTGAAGGCAAGATGGCTCTCCAGCAGCTCTACTGGAGTCCTGGGGGAAGTTCGGCCAGGGCTCGCACACTTGCTTCATCTGCGTTAATGGCCACAATCTAATCTAGAAATACGGGTGGAACAAGAGGCACCCGTGTTCCCACTGGCATGCAAAGGACACAGGCTTCGCTAAGTGACCTTAAATAAATTATTCCAGACCGTCGATCTACCCAGTGAAACAGATCATGCTTCTCTTTCTACATTAAAGAAAAAAAAAATTTAAAAACCCCAAACTTTAAGACCTTGTGGGGTGGGGGTGGGGGGCACCTTCTACCCTGATGATATGGAAACCAGACAATGTCTATGTGGGCAACAGAAAGTCAATCCTACAGGGGGCTCTCAGACACAGGTGGACTCACCTGGAACACAGGGCCATAGGCCTGCAGGCTCCCTTTATTCTAATACTTCTGCCTACCCAAGCCGAGATGTTCTCAAGGCCATAAGCATCCAGGACACTACTCCAGGGTGCCCGTGGTGAGCAGCCTGCATTAGCAGATGGTGCTGGGAGTGGGGCAGAGTGGCCGTAGCATCTGCTGTGGGCGGGGCTGTTGGAATCCTGATTCATAACACCGTCCCAGCCGGGGGGGGGGGGGGGGAATAACAAGGCTAAAGCCAGGTAGCCATGAAGAATCAAATTGGTACATGAGTCAAAACTGGCTGCAGGGCCTTTAACGGTCTCACCCTTTCTATCATGTCTTTCAGGACCAGTGGTGTCAAGGGGACTGGCAAGATGGGTCAGCCAAGAGACACAGAACGTATCAAGGCTGTTTGGTGGCAGGTAAGAGCCAGGAATAAACCCATGGGCTGGACATCAGTGACTAGTGGGTGAGTTACATGAGAGGGGCTGGGTCGGGCAGAACATCCAGAGTTCCAGGTCCTTAGCCACACCCCAAGTGACACGTTAGCATCATCCCAGAAACTCTGATGAGCTCAGCAGGCAGTGAGTCATGGTGGGGCTAAGATGAGGCCACTTCGAGAATCCTAGCTCTCTAGAAGCAACACAGTCTTCCCACTGAGCCTGCCTTGCCAGAAGCCATGAGTGGCTCATGTCCAATGTGTGCCTCATGGGCCACTGGAGTCCTTGACCTGAGTTGGGGAAGAAGGGGCAGGGGTCCTGGAGCTGTCTCGTGACTGGGCACATGACTGGTGTTAGTGTGGGGCTGGCAATATGCAGCCTGTGTTTAAACCCAGCTTTGGCTGTTTGTACACAATGACACCCCCCCCAATGGTCCTATGGGTTTTCTAAGAGTTATAAAATTCAAAGCAAACAGAATATGCAACAGAAACTGAGTGAGTGCAGTTCTCAGAGCCCCCAAAGAACTGCCATCTGGCCCTACATCAACAGCCCTTTGCCAAGCCGTGGTTCATGACTCAGATCCCAGTTTGGGAGAAGACCCGTGAAAAGATGCTCACAGCTGGTTATGGTGGCACACACCTGTCATGCCAACCTGGGAAGGGTAGGGGGGTTCGGGGAACAGAACCTCAAGGTCATCCTCAGCTAAGAGTTCAAGCCCAGCCTGGACTACCTGAGACTATGTTTCAAAAAACAAAATGAAAAAACAAACAAACAAACAAAACCCAAAAAGCAAAACAAATGAACAAAAATGGGGGTGGGAAGGATAATTCGCCATTATAAACTACTGGGGAAATACACATTTCAATGGTACAGAAATATCCACTGGGATGGCTGTGATGGAAAAGACGGACGATACCAAGTGTGGTCGAACCAATCCTGGTGCACTGCTCTTGGGGGCGGGGAATGTAAAAATGGAGAGTCACACGGCAAAACCATTCAACCATCCTTCCTTCCCATCCTCTTGATCTGGGGATCAAACCCAGCATGGTCTCCTTCCACTGATAAGTTTTACCCCAGCCTGTCTGACAGTCTGAACATACTAAGCACGCACTCACTACATAGCTAAGTAATTGTCTTTAACACCCCCACAGTCCCCCACCAAAAGGAAAAGCCAAGTCTCACAGAGGCAAATATGTATCAACCAAGAAGAGATCAATCTCCTTCAGAGAAGGAACTCATGGCTGAACAAGATGTGGCAGAGCCATGTACCAGAAAAAAAAAAAGAGAGTGAACTTATCACGTGACAACCCCGGGTCACTTCATGGCCACTGTGCTTGAGACAGAAGTCAGATATAAGGCATAAACTATATGGTTCCTTTTAAGGAATTGAAATTCCTAAACAAAAAAGTCCATTTACAGGCAGAAAGTGAACCAACCAGTGCTGGGACTGCGGAGGGGCAGCGGGGATTCACACAGGGCATCTTTAGGGTAGTAGCCATGTCCTGAAACCAGATTGGGATAACAGCTGGTCAAGCCCGTAAGTTTACTAAAATCATCAAGTAGTATTCTTATGATGGCTACATTTAATGACATACAACTTATACCTCAAATAAGCTATTTTAAAATATATATGCTATCCTAGAAAAACAGAGGTGGGCAGGCAGAGCCAAAAGCAGCATGGCCTGTTAAGAGCATGGGTTTTTGCAATAAGCAGACTTCAGCTCAAATCTCAGCTCTGATTCTACCATCTACCCGTTCATCTGACCGTTAGCTTTTTTAAAAAAAATTTATTTATTCTTATTTTATGTACCTTGGTGTTCCGCGTGCTTATATGTGAGGGTGTCCCCTGGAACTGGAACTACTACAGACAGTTATAAGCTGCCACGTGAGTGCTGGGATTATGAACCCAGGTCCTTTGGAAGAACATCCAGTGCTCTTAACCATGGCGCCATCTTTCCAGCCCCTGACCATCAGCTGTTCATGTACCTATCCTTCACCCACCCATCCACTCATTCACTTTATCTATGCATCCATCCATCCATCCATTCACCTTCCTATCTTCCATCTACTTAACCCATTCATCATCCATGTATCTACCCATTCCTCTACTTATCCATCCATATCCATCTACCCATTTCCCTACTCATTCACCAATCCGTCTCCCACCCATGAGTTTATCCACTCATCCATCCCAGCCTCACCCATCTATTCACTGCCCACTCACCCCCACCCACCCACTCATTACACACCCAACTAAGATCATGGGATACCTTATTCTACTATAACATGCCCAGTATTGTGCTAAGCCCTAAGGAGACTGAGGGAAGAAGAGCTGACCGGCCCTGGCGGGCGCGATGCACCTCATCGACTTCCTGGCTACACAACCACTGTAGATAATATCACCTACCAAGTCCTAGGAGGGAGTGGTCCAGAGCAGGCAAGACTAAGAAAGGCTCCCAGCATCTGTGGCAGAGCAGCACCAGGCAACAATAAACAGAACCAGCAGGCAGAGCCTCCTGTTTCCCCTCTGGCAGAGCCAGTCACTCCATGGCTGTCCTCACCCTCTCTGCTTGTCAGGGAAGGGACGTTACCTGGGCAACACCAGCCATCTCTCTGGAAACTGTTCCTGAGGTAGAAGCAGGAACAAGACACTGGGGTTCTCGAGCCTGAGAGAGTGGAGCCTCTTAGGTCTTCCACAGGAGACTAGCTGTCATCAGGTGGGTGTCCCTCACCAGGAGGTGTGGCTCGGAATGCACTGGAAACGCTCTTCGCGAGGATTGGGAGGGGGCCCCACGGCTCTGCTGCTTGCTGCAGCCTCTGAGGCTCGCGTGCACACAAGTACGCATGCTCCTCGTCACTTGTCACGGGTACTCTGAGGAGCTGCGGAGGGGAGGACGTCCCTGAGGAGATGGAACCAAGCGAGCTAGGGAGGATGGCTTTGACAGTTGATTTCTAGGTCTGGTATGGAGCTGCCTGGCCTGTCTGAATGCTACTGGACCCAGGGGGGCTTCTGACAGTCAACTTAATTAGAAGAAAATTTAAGTGGAAACCCAGTTCCTCAGCCAAACAAGTCACATAATGTCTCTGCAGCTGCTAGTGGCTGCCAGACAGGGGACACCCATTGCTGTCACCACAGAAGGAGCTATGGGGCACTGCTATGGCCCCATTGCCATGCCTAAGGTCTACCTCATCTGCTGCTCCAAAGAGCAGACCACTCTGTGCTCAACAAAAGGACAACCTCTACCTGCTTCCTTCCATAGGGAACACCAGGTTCTTTAAGTCCCTAGCTGGTGGGTGTGTCCAACCTTTTGACACTGCCACCTACAAAGTTCACATGAGAACCTGCACACGCACACACACACACACAAGCTAGCATGGATGCCCCTTATAATGTCAAGTAAGTTAACATTTTTTGCACTGGGCCACATTCAAAGCAATCCTCTTGCATATGAGTTATGGGCTCCCTGAACAGGGACCCCACCTTGGGCTTTCCCTCCAAGATGTGGTTTCACAGTGAAATATCCTACCTGGTCCCCAGCTGCTGGCACAGGTTTGGGAGGTGGTGGGATCTTCTCCATGTGGAGCCTAGTTGTTGGAAGCAGGTTGTGAGGGTGAGGTATGAAGGCTGTAGGCAGGCTGTGCTCCTGGCTCCACCTCTTTACTCCCTAGTTGCTATCATGTAACAAACAGCTACCACCTGTCCGCTGTCATGCTTGCTTCCCCACGGTGAGCTGCAAGCATGAACAAACTCCTGTCCCCCTGTGGCTGTTTCCATCCATCCGCCACTCTTATCACAGTGACAAGAAAAGTTACTAATTAATGTTTTGTCCCTCAGAGTCCCTTGCACACCCAGCAAGAAAGGCAGGCAGACTGACTATGCCCACGGAGACTCTACGCGCTCGCTATGGACTGCAGATGTTGGTGCGGGCAATCGGCCTTCTAAACATATCACCTACACCTATGAAAATGTCACCACGGAGCCCACCGCTGTGCACAATTAGCACACTAATAAAAGCATCAAAACACTGCAAATGCAGGCTGCCTTTGTCACAGGGTGGGCCCGTGTCATCTAGAAATATTCAGAGATCAAGGCGAAAGTGTTACGAGAATCCTTCCTTTGTCTCACGCTTCAAAGAGATCCTTCATCCCCCCACCTGCTCAAACTGTCACAGCTTTAGCTGTCAACTTGACAAAGCCCTAGAATCATCAGAAAAAGGGAACCTCCTGAATGTGGCCCGATGTAAAAGTGTTAAGTTACTCGATTATAAAGGGCACGCGTGCTTTGTGTCTGTGTGTGTCTGTGTGTATATATGTGTGTTTGTATGTGTGTGAATATATGTGTTTGTGTGTATGTGTGCTTGTGTGAGTGTGTGTATATGTGTTGGTGTGTTTTTATGTGTGCGAATATGTTTGAGTGTGTGTCTGTGTGCTTGTGTGTATGTCTGTATGTCTGTATATGTGTTTGTGTGTGTATGTGTGTGTGTGTGTGTATGTGTGTGTGTAGGGGGTTGTGGGTTCTCATGTAGGTTCCTGTGGACAAGTCATGTCTGTGAAGCATATTGATTATTAAGTGATGAAGTAAGGCCAAGCCCACTGTGGGAGGTGCCACCCCCTAGACAGATGGATCTGGGCTGTATAAACAAAGCTTCTGTTCCTGCCTTTATCTCCTGCTTTGGCTTCACTCAATGATGAACTATAACCTGTATGATGACATATTCCTTTTCTCCCCAAGTTACTTTTGGTCAAGGTGTTAATCATAGCAACAGAAAGCACATGAAGACAGAGATAGCCTGTGACCCTGTCTATGTGAAGACTCCAAGCCCGAGAGTCAGCCCCGCTGTCTTAGTTTTACAGACACGCCCATTACCAAGGTGAAAGTCACACATCACTGAACCACCAATCATCTCCAGGCATACAATCCTGTGGCACTTGGCACACCATGTGCAGCTGCCATCCCAAAGGAAACTGAGGACATTCAATTCAACAGTCAATGCCCCATCCCCTCCAACACCTCCTCTCTTTCCAGTTTCTGGACAAGTCACGAAGCTGGAGTCATACAACAAACACATGGTCTTTTGAGCCAGGCTTCTTGCACTCAGCGCGATAGCCTCAGAGTTGCTAGGCAGCCTCCTGGGTACCAACGCTCTACTCCTTCTCATGATGGAATTCACATGCCACTGTTGCTGAGCTTTCTGTCCACAGATAAGCACTGCGCTGTTCCCATCTCTGCCTCTGCTAACATCTGGATAGCCACAACCCCATCCTGTGACCATCATTGAACCATGTGGGTCTTTCAGGGGACCTAGATTTGGTCACCAGTCACTGCATGGTCACCTGCTGGCCCTTTCACCAGTAGAGGAATTTATTCATGGCTTTTTTCCCCCTTCAGGTGTGGGGGACAGGGAGGGGACATGAGGCACTGCAGCAATGCTATCAATTAGATAACAACGGCTGCCCACTAGACAGGAGCAGCTTCGGTGCATAACAGTTGTGACGAATGTAACTAGAACAATGCCACTAGAACGACTTCACTTTTTTTTGGAGGGCTCTATACCAGTCAGGCTCTGTGCCAAACATCTAATCTGTTATGTGCTTGTGTGTGTGTGTGTGTGTGTGTGTGTGTGTGTGTGTGTGCTTGTGTGTGCACGTCTTTGTGCTTTTGTGTGTGTGTGTTGCTGTTGCTGTGGGTACACATATGTGTGAGAATACAAGTGGAGATCAGAGGTCAGCCTCAGGTGTCTTTCTTCATTCTTCAGGAGTTCTCCATCTCATTTTTTGAGACAGGGTCGCTCACTGGCCTGCAACTTGCTGGTAAGCAATTAGAAACCCACCTGTCTCCACCTCTCAGCGCTGGGATTTCGAGAGTGCACCACCATGCCTGGCTTTTCCACATGGGTTCTGGGGTCTCCAAGCTTGCAAGGCAAGCTCTACTAAGCTTTCTCCCCCAGGCCTGCACATTAACTTCTGTAATCTCAACAGTACCTCGGGAAGGTGAACCCCACTTTAATAGATGAGAAAACAGGCTGAGCGATTAAGCCACGTAGATAGTGAGAGCCAGAGAGAACTGGAGTAGCCATGTCTGTAACCTAACCTCACATCAAGTAGGGTAAACCTGGGGCTGGAGGAATGGCTCAGCAGTTAAGAGATACTCTTCTAGAGGACCTAGCTCCTAGTACCTACATGGCAGCTCACAATCACCGATACCTACAATTGCAGGCAAGCTTACTGGTGCCTTCTATTGGCTTATGTGAGCACCTAACAAAGACATACATGGAGTCAAGGCCCATACACATAAATAAAACTTTTAAAACCTGTGCCTTCCATTCCTCAGTGTCTGTGGTCCCTTTCTGTCAGTTGGGAGAGCCTAGCTGATGTGTGCCTGAGAAGCCAGTTCCTGGGGAGATAGGTACTCTGTCTAAAAAAAAAGGACAGAGCTCAGACACTCAGCCTCCTAAGTGACCATCATAGACAGCCTCCCTGTAGCTATTACCGCTGCCATGGAAACAGCAGGACTCAGGTGGGTGTCCTGCTCTACTGGCTCTGGGCATCAGCTGGTTGCCTGGGTAACCATGAGTCTGGCTGGTGAGTGGATGACCCACCGAGGTGTCAGGCTCACAGCTGGGTACCACATCCCACTTGTACTGAATCCCAGGCACAAAGCGATCATCACACAGGTGAAGCGTGTGCTTCCCACCGAGTTCATGTTCCTTGTAGGCAGGGATGAGCCTTCCGCTTTCTCCACAGTTTGTACGAGGTATCTGAGCCGCTTGGAGTAATGAGATTGCTGCTGGCAGCTTGTTTAGGGCAAGGAGTAGGAGGACCTCAGCATTAACATCAGAGACACATCCTTCCAACCACTGCCACGGACAGGAAACCCTGGGATGGGGGAGTCTGGGACAAATGAAGACTTAGCCTTGCAGAGCTGGGTAGGGCCTAGAAGTCTACACCAAGGGCTTTCAGGAAACCCTGGAGACTCCAGAGCCCTAGAAGAAGCAAGATTCAACTCACATGTCTGATGGCTGGCTGTAGGGTAGACAGACCCCCAACCTGGGGCACACATCAGGGAGTGATGGAAGGAACCACTCCTTCATCTAGGGACACCCTATTGGCAGTGTGGGATGAACTGTGTCTCCCCAGAAGTTATATCCCAGTTCTAACTCTGGGCATCTGACTCTGTTCTTATTAGAAAACAGGGTCATGCTGGTCTAGGCTGAGTTCTGAACTGGTACCCTTGCAAAAAAATGCCACATGGAAGCACATACACACACACACACACCATACAACACACACACACACCATACAACATGTACAGGCACAGGCAGGAAGCTGAGTTGCATAGCCAGAAGTAAGAAGAGCCAAGGGTTGCCTGCAGTCCCTAGAAGCTGGACAAAGTCAAAGATACGCTCAGAAGCCTCCAAGGGGGCAAGATCCTGTTGATCACCTTGACTTTGAACTTCTGGCCCCAGAGCTATGAGACAGTGAATTCTGGTTGTTCTAGGACAGTTGGACTTGGCTGGGCGGTCTTGGGAAACCCACATACCTGGGGAGCAGCAGGTGAGGGTTGGCCTGGAACCCTGGCCCCTCACACCCGGCATGAGCCAGGCTGATCTATCTAGCCCTACCATTTCACCAAGGGGCCATAGTGAGAGAGACCCTCAACTCATCCTCCACTGGAATATGCTGGGTTTTCTTTTCCTTAGTCATCCATCCTAGCAATCTGTTCCCTGATTCCTCAGTAGACCATGAGGTCTGCATTACCACCCCAAAGCCTGCCTTGGCCCTTGCCACAGTGCCTAAGCCCCACCAGCCCCGTGTGGCCTCAAGCAGGCTGGGCGCTGGGCCCAGCCACCCACGACCTGCACACCTGCATCATCCGTGATGTCAGAGAGAACTACCTGGGGACCTGGCAGGCTGCAGGAAAAACTTCCAGGAGAATTCAGACAGGGACGTCAGCCACAGCTGACGTACGGTCCTTGGCAAAGAGGAACCACGGGGGAGGACTCTCTACCCGGCATCTTCCTTTCACAACAGCGGACACCGTCAAACCACCCACACATCAAGTCTTCTTCCCACAAGCTTCCCTGGTACTAACGCCTACCCTGACAACCGTACTAAGATGCTCAATCCTGAGTACACATCAGAAGCAACCTAAGGCTTAAGAGACTCTGTGCTTAGGCTAGACCCTTCTAGCCTGGTGTACTGTAGATGGGTGGTGTCCAGACATTGGTACTTTTGTGGGTGTTAGTATATTGAAGGTTTCTATCTGCACACCCCTGTTTCACAGTAGCATTGTTCACAACAGCCAAGAGATGGAAACAACCCAATTCACAAGCTTAGGAACCAACTGTAGCACACACATACACTGGAATATTACACAGCCTTCAAAAGGGAAGACACGCTGACGTGTGTTACAGCGCGCATGACCTGGAAGACATTGTGCTGAGTGACCTGTGGCCAAGCTTAATGTGATGCCACTTGTGTTAAGGTACTGACAGTATAATCAGCCCTATAGGTACGGCTTGTAGAATGACAGCTGTTGGGGGTTGGGACTGGGAAATGGGGCATTATCTTTTAACGGGGACAGAATCCTAGTCTGGGGGAAATAAGGGTGGTTGGTGGTCCTGGCAACATGCCGGTTAGAATGTGCTCTCAGACAAGCGGGTGGCAGGTGGGCTGGGCTAACTGCCTCTATGGGTGTCACTTCTCATTCTCTTCACACTACTGAGCCATTACGCTCAGGGGACACTGAGACGATCTGGGATCCTGTGTCAGCTATTAGTGTCCTGTCATACACCTGCTGGGAACTACTCTTAACCAGTCAGTTCCTGTTGCTTGCCCTACCTGCTTGCTTGCAGAGGGGACTCAGACTCTGACAAGGGACTCAGACTCTGACAAGAGCCTTGTAAGGCAGCAGCTACGGATGCCTGCTGCCATCTTGGCCAGTGTGAAGAGACCCTGACATTCTGGGTATCTTTTATTATCATGGTCCTGGAAACCTATCTCATCTAAAGACAGATACAGTCCCCTGCAAAGAGTCCGACACAAGCGTTGGTAGATCTGCACTGGTTTTTCTACCACTCCAAGAACAACACATTGACCTGACACAACCCTACTACCACAGAGCAGCTCGGTTAGGAGCTGACTTGTGTCCCTGCGAGTATCTCTGCTCGTCTATGGGTCTCGGTACATGCTATAGGGCCACCCTGTAAACTCAAAGCACCTGCTGTCACAAGGGCCTCGGGCTTCTGACATCAACTCTGGCCAAATTAGCTTTTCCCCAAGCCCTTCCTTCTCCAGACCTGCGCCAGCACCCCACTGGGCAAGTCTGATCACCTCTGGAAGAGTTAGGATGAATTCCTGTGTGGATGGATGTGGCTCCCCTTTTAAGTGTCCTGTTGAGCCAAGCCAGTGGGCAGCAGGAAACACTGAGGACCAACCCAGAACTGTGGGCCACCGTCCTCTCTTCCAGTGGCTACTCAATCACCATGCCACCCTGAAAGCATGACAGCACCCTGCTGCCCACCACAGCCTCCTGGGAGACAGAGGTCATGCCAAATGACGACGCTGCCTCCCGGTTATGTCTGGAAAACTCATCCACAAGAAGGAGGGGGTAAAAAAAAATCAAATAGAATTCCGCTTTAAAGGGCAGAAAGAGGGCTTACCCACAAACCATGTACGTGAAAACCCTCCCTGTGCGGCTTAGTGACTCATCCATCGGTCCCCATCAAAGCGTGTGCTCATGACACATGGAAGCTCCAGTCCCCTCCTTGCTTGGAAGGAAAAAAACAACCCACAGATGTCACTTCTTTCCACAATGCTGGGAGAGCCACCGTGCTGCTCCAGAGGCCCAGGCTGGGAGAGCCACCATGCTGCTCCAGAGGCCCAGGCTGGGAGAGCCACCATGCTGCTCCAGAGACCCAGGCTGGGAGAGCCCACTGTGCTGTGCCAGAGGTGCAGACAGGCCTTCACATCAACAGGGAAGTGAGGGATCTCAGCGCTCAACACCAGGTCTTTAGGAGGACAGTCTTAGTGCCCCAAGAACATGATAAAGACTCAGCTCTTCCGTCTTCTATCAAATACATGTGTGTGTGGCGCATGTGCGTGCATGGAAGCTCAGAAGCTAACACCTGGATATATTCTCTCTACATTGCCTCTGTCTCTGTCTCTGTCTCTCCTTCCCCCGCCCCCCCCCTTTCTTCTATTCTAAACAAGTTCTCTCATTAGGATGCTGATCAGGTGAGGCTGGATAATTAGTGAGCTCCAGGAATCTATCTTCTTTGCCCTGTCAGTGCTGCGGTAACGAGCATGTGCCACCATATCTGACTAAGAAAAAAGAGGAGGGGGTCTCCTGAGGGCCCTCTTTCCTACCCATCTTCCCCTCCTCTCCCCCACTCTCTAGCCTTGCTGCTTGGGGTAGGTCACTGTCTCTAGTGTGGGTTCCAGATGTTTGCTCTGTGGAATAGGGAGGCCAGTTCCCTAGGGTGAGGACTGGTTAGCAGAGCCCCTTGTGCTGTTTGGAGACAACTCAAATCCTCTTTCTCGGTCCTTTTGGGAACCCTGTTGCCTAATATGGATGGCAGTGAATTTGAAGATCTGAAGCCCCATCTGGCCGCTTTGAGCTGAACCAGCCTGCCCCTGTTCACCTGTGGTTCGATCCCTGATACACGGGCTCCACAGGGCCGACCAGTAGCCTTCCCACTGGACAAATGCCTGAGAGAAACAACTCCAAGAAGGAAGTTCTTGTTTGGCTCACAGCTTCAAAGGTTGCTGTTCAGACCTGTCAGACTCCATTGTTTCTGGGCTTGAGGAAGGACAGAGTGACGGACGGGTAAGTATGCTGTAGGCTGAGGAGGGCTCTCAACTCACTGCAGCCAAGAAACAAAGAGAAGGACAGAGAACAAGGCTAGGGGTAAAATATGTCTTTCGAAGGGATACCTCTAGGGACTTACTTCCTCCAGGGAGGTCCCCAACGCCTAAAGTGTCCATCAATAATCAATTCTCAGTAATGTTATTAAATCTTGTTTGGGTCTGTCAAAGTATCGATCCACTTAGGATTGCCCCAGGAATCACTCACTTCCAAAAAGCCCATCAGCTGGCAACCAATCCCCTCCCCTTAACACTCTGGTATAAATATTAAATGGAAAGTTCCAGAATTACATTGCCCAGAAGTTTATCATTTCGGCACTGTTTCAAGCAGTATAACGAAGGCTAGTAACAGCCCGCTCTGGCTTCCGGTCGGATGCGGTGTGTCCATGTTGTATATGCCACTAGCCTGTCAGGAATATCTCCTTAACCAATCAGCTGTTGTGGTGCCAGGGTTTGCACTTACCTTGTGCTCCCTTGACTTAATAACGGTCTCTGGATACACAAAAAACAGCTTGAGGGCATCAAGCAAGGGCGTACGGATGGACCCTGGAACTGGGTGGTCTGGAACTTGGCAGAACACAAGCCACATCACAGAGACACAGAGCTCGGGGCCAGCTGGTGCCCTTTGGAAGGGCTGAAGCAAGGGATATGGTGGACCTCTCCCCCCCATGTACAGACACCCCACCATATCTAAGAGGAACAAAGACCTGAAAGGTGAATGGAGGAGAATCCTGAGGTGTTTTAAAAGGAGAAACGGTCAGAGCAGCCTGTTAGGCCACCGGCAGGGACAGCCACCAGGAAGGCAGGCTTGAGAAGGGAGACATGCTTTTCCACTCTTACACTTTTCCGTGGTTTTAAAGGACGGCCGTAGACCTGTGCTTTCTGTAATTTGGTTTTTGAATAATTTGGTTTTCGATTAATTTGGTTTTCATACACGAGTTATGGATCTGCATCACCCCACCCCACCTCCCGCCAACTCCTCCCATGCCCACCCTTACTCCTCAAACTATAACTTCTTCCTTAGTTACTATTGCTACACACACATGCATAACCTATTACAAGGATAAACTTTATATACATATAATAGAACCTACTGAGTCCACTTAGTATTGGTCTTATGGCGATGTGCTCAGGATGACCATCGGGGACTGTATGATCCATCGGGTAGCTCATCCCTGAATGACATCGATTGTCACTGTTTCAGTGGCTACTTATCAAATGCAGTAGGATTTCTTCTGTCCACACTGTTATGACAGCTGGTACCATTATGTAGGTCTAGTTTAAACAACTCTATTGCTGAAATTGTGTGGGTACGGCACCCCTATCACACTTACATGCATGCTATTTATAACATGTGGACAATCTTTCTCTCCCCTCTACCAAAATTTTCTCTGAGTCTGGTGAAGATGACAGTCAACTAACCCTGCACACTCGGCAGTGAGAGCATGTATGCTTTGTTCCATGTGACCGTTAGGGCATGTGTGCTTTGTTACATGTTCAGTCTTTTAAGACCATAAGAAGTGTGAACAGGTTCATAGCAAGTGGGCATTCTTGTGATGTCCCTTTTCCTTTTCAGTATTTACAAACAAACAAACAAACAAACAGGAAATGCCCTTTTTAGTACCCCTGTCCTAGGGCATTCATTCCCACCTCAGAAGTGGGGATATTTACAAGCATTCCCGAAAAAGAGTGGTCAGCTCTTGCTCAAGGTGACCGTAAGTGTGTCCCACAGCCTTGTGATTTAACTCCCACACACCCACAAAGGGAATGTGGGTACAGACGGCAGGGTGTTCCCGATGGTCTTGTCTGTACCCGGCTGGATTAAAAAACCGAGACACACACACAGAGCAGAACAAACACACCACCCAGCGCTGGCAGAATACAGCGTCACTACATGAAGAACACATCTAAGTCTCACAAACCTAATTTTCAGCGTTCGAGCCCAAGGCACAAACGAGTCTATTCACACTTCTGAGTTCAAGAAGGAGTGTGGGCATTGGAGATCCAGTGCGTGTGGTCACACCCCAGGGAACCTGGGGAGAAGGCGGTGGGCCGCCTCTTTTGATCTGTATGTTTCTCTCTGAAGAAACAGAAAACTGATCAAAAGGACAAGAAGAGCCTGTAGCAAGCAAAGTGTGGGGCCCAGGTCCATAATCACATCGTATCTCAGCGAGCGGAGAGGCCTTGGCAGGGGGATTGAAATAGCTTACCTAGGGATGGGGAATACAGCTCAGTGGTCCAGCACTGAAGAGAAAAAAAGGAGAAGCTGAGAAGGAGGGAAGGTGGGAAGAAGAGGGCAAAGTATCTCGTGGGGAAGTGGAGAGACTGTAGGTTTGGGGTGAGGGTCCTGACCCTCACCTCCATGCCCTTCGGTGTCTATAGCTTGGAAGGAAGAAGCTGGAGGGATGGGTCAGAGCTAACTCAGAGGCCACCTGTCCTGGTTTGCATGCCAGCCCTGCCAGTGTCCAGCAGAAAGACACTCAACCAACCCCTGTGGTCCTTCAGCTCATCCTTTGAGATGGGCCTCATTAAAACTTGAGGTTCCATGACATGGTCCCATCAAGTCTCCCAAGATCAGAAGATGACTAATAATTGTTTTCTTTCCTCTACCACAAAGGAAGCCTGAGAGTGTGACTCTCATCCCCAAGGCCACCAAGCCTCAGCCATTTGTTAGTTTCAATCCCAGGGGCTCCCCTTGTTGTTAGTTACAGGGACCCCAGTGACTCTCCGAGGGGCCGCACTGAGGTTCGAAGACACTGGAGACTGGGAGCCTGGGCCACCAAAGGCCTCCACACTTGGGTCCCCAGAGTCTGCCACCTTTGTTCTCTGGGTCATCACAATGCCTTGCTGGGGTGCTGGAGTAGGGCGGCCTCTTGCAGGGTGGGGACAGCTCAACGTTTACAATGCTTCAAGAGTCGCTCTGATCCTTCCGGGGCTGAATGCAGAGCTAACCTGCATGGGCAGGGCAGGTATACAGGTATACAGGACCAAGGTCCTGCCCTGCAAGAGTGCTGAGCCAGAGACTGGGAAGCGAGGAGCCAGGCCAGGTCCAGGCGTCAAATAAATAAAAGAGTGGTGTGGTATATCTGGGCAGCTGTAAGAGTCAGGTATGACTGTGGCTATCCCAGCAGGCAGCCAAGGACAGGTAACTAGCCCACCTTCACCCCATCTGTGAGTCCTTCCAGGCTTCAAAAGATGCAAAGCTCTCTCCCGTGTGTGTTATAGGCACGCAGGACTGAGGACTTGGACCAGGATCTGTGAAAGCTAACAGTCTGGGGAGGGCAGGAGATACCCTCGGGCCCTCTCCCTCTGGCCATCAGACTATTGAAACAATGGGCCCCCAAACAACTAGAATTTCTGCCAGGGAATTAATGCTGAGAGAACAAAAAGGCTGGAGCCCAAGTGCTAGTCAGAGGAGGAACCTGGATTCCCTCAAAGAGAATACACGGTGGGAACAACGGAATGTTGGGTTCTGGAGTCAAGTCAGGCCTTTGTTCAAAGGCTAGGTGAGTGGATGAACTCAGGTGTGACTTCTCAGCCCCACTGTCCACACCTGAAAGAGGAACCCGGGAGAAGCAGCCCCTTCCTTGGAGCTGTGATGTATCCACACTCAGTGCCGAGTGAGTGCACGGTGCGCTCTGTGACTGGGGATGTGTCTACCTGGATACGCCAGGAGAGGTTCTACAGATCAGAGTGGAAAGAAGAGACTGAACCACAGCACAGGATCTGGGAGGGGCCCTGGAGGCCCTTGAAAGTGTGACTTCCTGACCAGAGAGACAGAGCCAAGGTGACAGAGTCACTGGAGCATCCTGTAATCCGGAGCCCGGAGTGCTCTGGCCTTCAGCAAGAGGTGCTGGGATGGGAGAGGGGGGTCAACTTGGCGCCTCTGTCATTCTGACCTGGTCCTCCAGTAATTCTGGCACAGGCCAGGCCCCTCCCTGTGGAGAAGGTAGGATAAAACTCCTGTACTCCTGACAGTACGAGCGGCAAAGAGGTTGTGCAGGGACCCTGACAGTGACTGTCCGTACACATCATGGGTCGATCCTCACAACACGCCAACTGCCTAGTGTACTTCTAAGAAGTCACTTGTCCTTGGCAATGTATTGTTCTCTTGGGCTCTGGCCCCCTCGTCTATTAGGCATGAGTGACAAAGGCTTCAAAAAACTCTCCTGAGGTTCAAGGCAAGAAATGTGTGTAAAACATGCACATAAGGTACTCGTGAGCCTGGGAGACACTCTATGGTAACACTGGCAGGAGAATCCTCTTTGTAAGGATTCCCTGGTCTGACAGGACACACAGCTGAGGCCAGAAGAGAACTTTAGGGTGGTGGGAAACTGGCACCTACCAGGACCCCCTCCACTTCTCTCAGAAACGATAGGCTCTACGAGCTTCACAAAGCACAGTAGGCGAGGGGCTACTGCCATCCCATTTCACAGAGAAGAAAACTGAGGTGTCAAGTCACTCTCCGCCACCAACACATGAATACAATGCCCCCCCTCATACTCCGTAGTTCGTTTTCTGTTTTATCCTCTTCCAAAGCACAGAGGAGGGACAGTGGTCTGAAGACGGGTGGTGTGAGGCCACACCGCCTTCCAGGGACACGGGAAAGCCTGCCAGGGAGAAAGAAGTAAGCAGCTGTGGCCAGGTCTGTCCAAATGCACTCGTGGCTGGCCAGCCTCTGTCACACCCTGCCTGTCCCGTCCCCTGGGGCCTGTTGTGTTTTCAATGACCCACTTTCCCTGGAGAATGCAATCACTGTGGATTTTACGACTTCTGTACAGTGGCCTCCAACCGCACCAGGAAGCAAAGGCTGAGCCTCAGGTCCCAGTTATTTAGGGGAGCGCAACAGACCCGGCTAGGGGCTCACCATCATTCCCCTTCCCCACCACCCCTCCCCACCCCACCGCACCCCCGCCTTAGCTACTTCTTGAGGTGTCCAGGCAGGCTTGCCTCTCATGGCTAAGTACATTGAAGCCTCTCGGTCTCCAGAGCCCAGAGAGAAAAATCAGGCCAGTTTCTCCCATAATCACACATTATGCACTCGCAGCTTGGAACACGGTCAGTGTCACACAACCTAGGCTGTCCCTTCATAGCTTTGTTCCACACATGGCTTAGGGCCCACAATGAACCTGCCCCTTCACGGTAACATAAATTTGGATGGGTCATTCTCTTTTTTGGCCTTGAACGCGAGCTACGCCTTTCCTTTTATGGCGTTGTAGAACACAACACAACAGGCCTGCCTCTTCAGAGCTTTGTACACAGAAGGATCTACCCTCTCAGACTTGTCCCCCTCAGAGTCTTTCACACACAGAAGGGCCTGTCTCCCTATATACAGAATGGACCATGGCGGCCTTATTATACATGTGACAGGCTGTTCCCTTGAAGCCTCACGCACTCATAGGCTATCTCTGCAGACCCTTGGCCTCTGAGGGCCTGGGCATGAGGCAAAGAGGATCATCTGAGTCAGAACTGAGGCCTCATTAACTCTGTATGACTGTTTATGCTCCACACCCAAGGGAACTGGCCTCAAGGGCCTACTGCCTAAACCAAACAGACAGCTTCCCCAGGGAGCTCTTGGGACTGCAGGCTGGGCCCCCGGGGAATTCAAGTAGGGCAGAACATCTCTTTCCCATCCCTCTCCTAGTATAGACGGTACTGGTCCTCCATCCCGTCATGGAATCACGAGCATCTCTGGACTCCCCTGACCAAGGCTGCTGTGGGCAAGAGCAGAGCTCTTTCCAGGGAGAGAGGGAAAGAGAAGGGAGACAGAAAAAACTACGAGTGCATGGCCTTGCTATGCCAGCCTCCTGTCTCCTCAGAGCAATTGCTGGCTCAAGAGAATCTATTCAGGCGGAGAAAACGGTGGTGAGGGAACCCCGCAGCCAAGAAGGCAAAGATGGCAGCGAGGTGGGGCGGAGGGGAGCACACAAGGAAACTCCAGAAGAAACTCCCTGACTTTAAAAATGACAAGAATCCTACAAGGGGCCTTCAGTCACACCCGGCTGTGCTCCTCAAGACAGCCTGAAGTGGACTCAGTGGCATCCTTTGGCAGAGGACCCTGGCCATTCTGAGGGTCACATGCTGTGGGTGACAGCTAAGTTTTTTTAAAATCCAACTTTGCCCTCCTGAGGAAAGACCCTGCCCTGGGCAAGTCCAGGCAAACCAGGAGACACGGTATCCAAGAGGCGTGCGTCACACTGCAAAAAGAGCACACGCTATATATACTTCCTGTTGTAGGCTGCATGCAGAAAACTCACAAATCCAAACTGTGGTTCTGGGGTTGCTGAATGTCCTACATTCTAACATTCTGCTGTCAACTTTTTTTTTTTTCTGTTAAAAATGAAAATGGAAAATAGAAGCAAGTCAATAAAACAGATCCACAGTGGCTGCCTTCACCTGTGGAGAGTAAGAGCGGCTGTCTCAGCCCCAGGCGGCGGCACACGCCTTTATTAATCCCAGCACTTGGGAGGCAGAGGCAGGAGGATCACTGTGAGTTTGAGGCCAGGCTGGTCTACAGAGAGAGAGTTCCAGGCCATCCAGAGCTACATAGTGAGACCCTGTCTCATAAAACAAACAAACAAACAAACAAACAAACAAACAAACAAACAAACAGAGTGACTGTCTCAGAGAAGCAGAGAGAGGACCCTATCCAGAATGGGCTGCTGAGTCCAAATCTCAGGCAGTTAGACAGAGGAGACAGGATGGACCCACAGGTCTAGCCTGAAGTTGCTCTACATTTCTGGGCAAACTGTTCGGCCCCTCTTAGCTCTGGTGCCCATACTGGTTAAAGGACAGCAAACAGAAGTATTTAAACCAGGCCTTGCACACTACAGACTTCAGTAACTGTATTCAGTCAAATGAATGAACACCCAGATCTGTCTGGATCAGGACAAGAAAAAGTAAGGATTCGAATTCAAGATTTTCTGCTGACACTGCTAGCTGGAGGATTCCCCCCAAACATCTTATGATTCTTTGTCCTTTTGCAGGGACGGATGGGAGATCTTAACTCTCACATCTAAATCTCCAAGGGCCATAACTAAATCAAGTTGCTGCAGCGAGAGACCACTGCCACCTGGTGGCTACATACCCAAATCATCAGGGGGCCAAGTGCCCCAGGGGAAGGACACTAACATCTCACTCACACAAGCTTGTATGGTGGGAATGAAGGTCACCATTCTGGAAGCTCACCCTGGAGGAAGGGACAACGCCTGAGGAGGCCACTGCCATCCTTTGATACCTCTGGTTTAGGTTTCCCAGGTGCTTTTAAAGACAGTTTTCACTGACTGAATTTAGTGATTATAAAGACACGAGATGCCATCAGAATAGAGATCAGAACTGCTGGAAACCCAAGGATATCCTGGGCTAGCTCTGGGTTAATTTTATGAACCCCCACATGTAATCCTAGTCTAGAACTCCGAAATCATCTTTCTACCCAAGTCTCTGGAAACTTCACTTCCTTGTAAGCCTTGTAAACTGGTAGCAATCCTCCTGCCTCAGACTCGTTAAGTGCTAGAAATCCTGCATGTGCCACCAAGCTCAGCTTCAAACCCCATTTGATGCCTCTATCTTGGTTACCTCTTAAAACGTCATGAGCATGGCCACGCAGATGTGCCTGGAGTTCATTCACCTCAAAAGGTGAATCAGGACCCCTAAACCCTCTTTGATCCTCACAGCTGAGGAATGAGCTCTCACAGCCAGGGACTGAACCTCACCTTTCTCAGAGTGGGCCTAATGCAGACGTGAATGAACTTCATGGAGGAAATGGACAGAAGTCTTGCCCAGCTGGCAGTATACAGTAGGAGCTCAATAAATGCAGTCTCATTGTAATGACTCAGGGCACCAGGGACATAAAGAAAGAATGACCATGCCCTGTGACATCATCATCACCTGGGCCACTGAACACAAGAGAAGTTCTTCAGCAGAGCTGGCCCAGGCCTAAGAAATCAGAGCAGAAGTCTGCTCTCTTCACATGCCAGAAGCTCGACACTTCTGTAAGGAGTGCTAACAGGAGTGAGGTCGGAGAGCAAGTCCGCCAAAAGGAAGCAAGGCTGGTGAACACAGGCAGTATTTTCAACCCCTGCTAAGTATTGTGCAGCTTTCAAAGCTTCTTGTTCAAGGAATTTTTCTGGAACCTGGAGTCCAACCTCCCTGAAACCCCAGCTTTGTCCTCCCTCTGATGGAAGCAGGTCTAGGAGCTTCCTGGAAGCAAGGGAACAGCTGAATGGTTCCACGCTGCACAGCCACCTACCAGGGACCTGCTCCTATCATAAGGCACAGCCCTTTGGGAGAGGACAGAAGCTTCCAGCAAGAGCAGGACCCTCACTGAGCCACTCAAGAGGTAGCAGTCCCCACCTTCAGGCCTGTGTCCTGCTTGGCTCTCAGCCATTACTCTCTAAGCCCCATGCAAACACTACAAACCAGCAGTAGGGGCCTGACTTACCTTCCACTGCAGAGAATGGAACCACTGATCTCGCAGGTAGCTGTTGGCAGCCTGTAACAATAAGAACAGGAAAATGGCAGGTCATCATTTTCTGGAATATCTCAGACCATCTTACTGGCCTTCACATGAGTGAGTCCCTAGCCACTGGCTTCTGCCCTGAGGCCCTCCCTTGGCTGGCCTCCTAGAAAATTATGCACTGACCATCAAGAGCAAAATCAGCACAGAAGACATGGCTGTTGGTGTGGGATAGTTTTGCTGGGTATAAGAGCCCCCACCCTGCTGATTGGAGTACTTTCCCTGTGGTTATGCATACTGAATGACCATGGATGGATTGTGGGAATTGACCAAAGGTGATATAGTTAAGTGGCCTCTTAGTTCTTAGACAGAACTAGTGCCTCTGTTCTGTCTGGACTGCTCAGGAATCCTGTCACATCTGGGGTTCCCTCAATGATCCCTATAACAAGCTTCCAATTCCTTGCCTGTATCTACCAGAGCTCAGTCTCAGAAAGACCCAGGCTCAAGTACTGGCCTTGATCACAGCCTAGATGTGAGCCAGTCACCCAGGAGACAAGGCCTTCAGAGGCCTGTGAAGAGAAGCACTCCCCTGACAGTCTGTGGCTCTGGTCAGCACTGACCCAGTATCTGATCTCATGACACTGAGCCATGGGGTTTGCAACAGTGGATGGTACAAATACCTTGCAGATGTTCAAAAAAAAAAAAAAAAAAAAAGGCTCCCTGGAGTAAAACAGCCCCAGCCTTGGCATGTGTTGTTGTCTCTGGTGTAAATAATCTCTACAGTTAGCTCAGTTGAAGAGATGCATGGCTCTCATGAGTAAGTGTGAAGCAGGCTGGGCCAGCTCCAGCACAGTCCTGATCTACAGCCTTGTCTATGCTTTTAACATATCACAGTACTGGGAAAGAGTGATGGGAGGGGGGGGGGCTCCAAAGACACGCATAGGCCAAACACCTATGGTGGTAAAGGGACTCTGCAAAAGGTCCCATCAAGGCTCTTGTGATGACAAGATCACCTTGAACTATCTAGGTGGCCTAGTGGGATCACATAGTCCACGTAGGAGGTAGGCAGGAGGGCCCATCGGACTGGAGCACGGAGACGGTTGAGACCATAGTCTCCAAGGAGCATCCAGAATCTAAGAAAGGAGACAGACTCTTTCCTCGGGAGCAAAGCCCTGGCTACACCCTGTCACTGACATGTGGCACTTCTGATCCCAGCAGGCAACTTCAGAAGATCCAACTGATCGTGGGATGATAGTCAAGCCCAGCCTACCCTGGGCTCTACTACCACCTTCCTGATAATAACCTGGGGCCTACCTGTCTCAACGTTGCCAGCAACCTCATTCCCAGCCCAGCTCCTTCCACTGCACAGTACGACCACACACAGCTTGGTGATTTAGCCAATGAGCATGAACTGATGTGGCATAAAAGAGACACTTCACTTGTGGGCAGAAGCTTTGCTTTTAAGAGTCAGTGCATGATTTAGCCCTGTCCCATGCAGGCACAGCAGAAATATCTCAGATGATGTGTATCCAGAGGAGAGGCCCAGCAGACTCAGGAAACTGAGCAGTGTGAACTATTAGGAATCCTTAGCTGTTTTGAGCTACACAGGACTGGGGTTGCTTCCTTGGTGCAGGAGATCCTAGCTTGCCTATTCTGTCTGATTCTAGCATGGCCTAACACTGCACTGGGTACTCTCCACCTTCACCTGCTCCCTCTGGTGCCTGCACAACTCCTAGCCACCCGGGGTCACAGCCAGAATGCCACTTCAGAATGGTTGTCTCAAGGCTGGCTTTCCTCTGCCCGTCATCTACTGTGACTCTGTCCTGTTCAGTTGTTGTCCTTCTTCCTGCAGGCTACAGATCTGTGAGATTGTAAACTACCTGTATGTGAGCATCACAGTGTTTGTGAAACCCAGAGCAACGGAAGACTGGCTGGCATGATGAATAAATGAGACAGGACTAAGTGGACGCATGCGTTCATGAATATAGGGCAAGGAGGCATGGATGGGTACGTGGGGGGTAAGCAGGGGATGGCTGGAACAATGGACAGGTGGATGGTTGGGTGGATACACAGGTGGGGATGGATGGGTAAGTATACAGGTGGATGAGGGAGTGGGTAGGTAGACGGATACATGAGCAAGTGAACAGAGGGTAAGAAGAGTGGATAAATGGATACACAGATGCATGGAGGGGTAAGTGGTCAAACAGTTACATGTCTATGTGGATGGAAGGATGGATAGGGGCACAGAGTGTTAAGTGGGTGAATGGGTAGGTGTGCGTGCAGATGGATGGATGCGTAGATGTGTGGACAAGGAGGTGAGTGTGTAGACTAATAGATGAAGTAGGTAAGTAGACAGATGGCAAAGTAGGTAGGTGGATGGATGGGTGGGTGGGTATGGAGATGGACGGATGGATAGATGTGTACACACATGGATGGATGGGTAGGTGTATATGTACGTGGTTGGATGGGTAGGTGTGCATGCACGTGGATGGATGGGTAGGTGTGCATGCACATGGATGGATGGGTAGGTGTGTATGCACGTGGATGGATGGGTAGGTGTGCATGCACGTAGATGGATGGGTAGGTGTGTATGCACGTGGATGGATGGGTAGGTGTGCATGCACATGGATGGATGGGTAGGTGTGCATGCACATGGGTGGATGGGTAGGTGTGCATGCACATGGGTGGATGGGTAGGTGTGCATGCACATGGATGGATGAGGTATGTATGTTGACAGATAATTGTTTAAGCAGACAGGTTCGTTCAGATGGATTGATGCTCAGGCATAGGAGAGGAAAGAAAAGAGGAAGGGAGGAACATCTTAGGACTAATTCACAGTAAGTAAAGTATCCATGTACCCATTCCATGGAACGTCAGAACCATCCCTTCAGTACAATCCCTTGACTGTCATGCTTTTGCTGAGACAAACGTGCATGAACATGTCTTCAGAAGCATGCATGGTGCTATGTTCCCGGACACCTGTGTACCACACTTGTGACTCCATAGAAACCAAGGCGATAATACTGCTGTCTGGTTACAGGTGAAGAAAGGAGACCCAGAAGCTTCCTCCCACTGCTCTGGGCAGTGGGCTAGCACATCAGACTTGGATCACACCCCAGGCCCATCTCCCTCCTAGCCTGCTTGCCCCAGTACCCCCTAGGGAGCAGGTAAGCCATGTACCTGGCTCCTATGGGGCTGCTCTTCCCTTGACAGTCAATGAAAAACATGGCACTGGTTGGCCAGCATAGAAAGCAAGGTGGGCCAGGCGGTGTGTGACAAAGGTGATATCCCCCTCAGCAGAGGATGCCAGATGTCACTCTTGATTCCCAGTTCAGGCCTCCCCAGGTGGCTTCTGGCAGATGACAAGTTGCCTGGCTGTACTGCAGCCAGAAGGAGAGCTTGTCTGTGAAGTTCCCTTGCAGCCAGAGTGACAGCAGAAAGGAGCGGGACAAGCCAGATCCCAGGGACACTAGGTACAGTGAGTGGCCGGAGGGTGACTAGGAGGAGAATCCCCTGAAACCCTAGAAGGAATGCACAGCCTACCTTGCCCCCATGGCCCCAGGCTGGCTCTTGGTGGCTCTCTGCCTGAGCCTGGCGATAACCTTCCCACAGGGCTGGCTCCAGGCGAGCCTGCTTAACTTCCTCAGCAGAGGCTGCCAAGTTCTAGATTATTGTTGCGTTGTCCGAGAGGTGAGAAAAACAGCCTGGAGCCTGCAGGGACTGTTCCCAACCAAGTTCAGCTTCCTGGCCCAATCTCCAGGAAAACCAGCAAACAGCAGCCGGGAAAGCTCACTTGCTCTCTGCTCTCTCCCTGTCTCTCTCTCTCCTCCACTCTCTTCTAGTAAGAAGGGAACCCATCCTGTCCCTATCAGCTTACCCCTTACATGTGGGGTGAACAGTTGTCCATCTCCTATGAGCTTTTGAGACCCGGTAATGAGAAGTGAGGATGGGAGATGGGGGAGGTGGGGGAAGGCACTGTCAGGAGGGAGGGCCCACTTTCTCCCCTTATTTAAGCCACCCTGAGCTCCGTTTGCTCTTCCTTAAGGGTAGATAGACCTTCTGCCTCCAGGATATTAGTACTGCATCTTCCTTAGTGCTTAGTTAGCACTTAACCAGAAGCCACCAGCAAGGTGACTCAAATAGGGCACACACAGTGTAGGTGCTTAGAAGCTGCTCTCCTCACACGAGAGGATGGTAAGGGAAAAACAAGATTAGCAGGCCTCTGTTGTTGCCTGGGCCTCTAACGTGTGCTCACACTGAAAACACATAAAGTGCAGGAACACTGACTGGCCCCCAATGCTGGACACTGGCACCTTGTCCACTGCACCAACAGGAGGCTTACACTCTGCAACTTAAGAGGCATGCTGTAGGAAAGGTTCACTTAGCCTTTCTGGAACCTCTAAGTCAGGTCCCCTGCAGGGGCTGGACTTCCAGTAAGACAGTTTATCGATCTAAGTAAGCCAGAATGCAAACTGAGAGGACTCTAGGATCGGAGGAGGAATCCAGAGGTGTGTTAAATAGGAAAACGGAAGACGGATGCTCTGAGCCTAAGGAGACATTAAAGAAGCAAACAGTAAAATCGAGGGAGGGAGGGAGGGAGGGAGATGGACAGAGACAGAGGGGGATGATGGGAGGGCTAGAAAACACAGAAAGAGCAGAGAGAGCCCTGGCACTCAGTGTGGCTCAGGACAGAGAAAGCACAGTTTCCAATCAATAGCATCAATTAAACCCAAACTCACGTCACCTCAGGGGCTGGTAGCTGCAGCGCCCACACTCACTGCAAAACACCCAGAACTCTGTCATTCTGCAACAGGCCCTCGGCACTTCCACTGGACCACAACCCCTGGGCTGTGACCCTTTAGCCTACCTGGCTGTTCCCCAGGTCCCTTCCCACCCAGGGGCAAGAAGATCTGTCCCTAGCCACTGAGGATGTTCTTGGTGACACCTGGGCTCTGGGTCCTAACACAGTATGTCATTCAAGAAATAAGACAAAGCTGAGGCTCGACTTCCATGACACACAGCATGACACACAACATGAGGACCAGAATGCCCAGCAGGGATCCTAACCAGAAGCTCTGGCCTCACCCGGAGGAACAGAGGAGCCAGACACAATTACAGAGTCTAGGGAGGAAGCAGGGACAGGCGGCCAACCTAATGTACCTGCCTTGGCCTGATGGAGGTACAAACAGGAGAGAGACCCAAGGGGTGGGCAGGGGCAAGGCTGCACCCACCTAGACTGCGCTGCCTCTGAGTTAGGCTCCGGACCACAGCGGTAGCTGGTGAGGCCTCCTCTCCTGTCTTCTTCTTTCTTCTCGCCTCCTCTGCTGCTCCTGCCTCTGGCTGAGCAGCCACCAAGCAGGGGCGGCAAGCGTGGAGGACGCTGGGGCAGCCTGGTTTGTCAGCCCGCAGGGGGAGCTCTGACGCGTTGCTCAGCCCACTGCGGCCTGGGAGAGTCATCACCACCACCAGCCAAGGGCCATGGCCAGGTTAAAGGGACATGCCCATAGCTGGCCGCGTGCCTAACTCCTCTGACCTGGGAGGGATGCTCTAGCCCCAGAAACAAAAGGCCCTCCTGCTAGTACGTGGGGACCAGCATCAACAGAGAAAACAGGGCTCCCTGGCTATTTCCCACCATGTCCAGCCTTCTGCCCCTCAGCAGATCTAGTGTCCCCTTTGTCCCTTAAGAGCTCCCCAATGCCCCCAGTATATAGTCGGAGGCTGACAAGACCATATCATCTAGACGATGTCATGAGCATCAACCTCTCTCCTACCAGAGAGCCCCCTCCCACCGTCATACTAGGTGTGTGCCCTCCAGGGCACCCTCCTACTCATCCCCCCTGCACCCCCACACCAATGCATATCCCTGGGGCGCAGCTGTCTCCCGGGGCCCGGTGAGTCACCCTCCCCTCCCCCTTCCCTTCCAGTCCTCTGGGACACGTCTGTGTCTGAGTTGCAGCTTCTTCGGTAATCATGTGTTTATGGCTCAGTCTCCCCAGAGACTGACGGTGGGAGGATGAGGATGAGGTTGTATGGCCCAGAGAGAGGGGTAGGCTGGAAGCTGCATAACTGAGCAGTAAAGACATTCCAGAAGGCTGCTCTGCTGCCCCTCAGGGTCCTCACTGTCTTGGCTATCGGTGCTCATGGGGTCAACCAGCCCCACAGGGCCTGGCACTGCACAGCCTTGCAAAGACCCAGTACTACAATCATGGGGCAAGGGAAACAGAAGAGAGGCAGAGAGGCCAAGGGAGGCATGGCAGAGGTCGGTTAGTCCCTGGCTAAAGACAAGGAGACAGCAGAGGGAACTGGGGAGCTCTGTTGGCCAGAAGGGGCATGATGAGGACAGGGGGGTGGTAGGTCACAGAGGGCAGAGCATGGTGGCTGAGGTCCAAGATGGGCTCACCAAAAGCAGGCATGGCTTTTGGTCTCCTCCAAGAGAAGACGGGGATGTGTCACCCAGTGTTCCTCACACGGCTGAGGCCAGCTGCTTCTAGCTGCTACGTCCCCTTTCCAGGGTGCCTAACTCTCTTGACTCTGGGTGGTACCAGATGGGCCATCAGCTGCTATGGTCAAAAGTGAGCCGGAAGCCAGAATACAGCATACTCCCAAGGGACCTGCAGGGCTAACCTGGATCCTCCATGAGGTTCAAGAAGGAAGGAAAGGCCTCTTACTTTGAATAGAATTATTTGAATAGACTGTCGTTCCTTAGGGTGGCCACCCTCCTCCTTTCCCATCACACACTGACACTGTACTCCCCATGGAGGGAGGGGCAAAAACTAAGTCTTGATGACATCATCCGCCATCTGACCCCGGATCCAGCTGTTCTTTGCAGCTGGACTTCTCAGCAATTTTAACAGCACGATCAATTTCTGTTCACCCTTTGACCCGAACGATGTTTGTATCATTTCCCATTTCCAACCCATGTGCTCACAAACACACAGAGCCAGTATTTCCACTGTTTGCAAAAAAAAAAAAAAAAAAAGCAAAACAAAACTAACCAAAAAGATTAACAAGACACCTCCTCACTTCAGCCCAGCAAAGAGATATATAATGAGGCAAGCCTCACAAGTTCCAAGGCCTGACAACTTGGCCTGTGGGACTCAGTTTCCCCATTTTCAAAACAGAGACTATAGAATTCATTTCTCAGGCCCAGGAGAACTAGCAAGCTACTGGACGAAGGCAGCATGCAGCAGGTACATAATCCATGCACAGCCCTCCCGAGAGTCTCTTAGACCTTCGTGATTTTCTAAGTTGACCAGAGCTAACGTCTATAGAGGAAACGGGTAAGAAGAGGGAGAGGGATGGGAGGAGAGAAACTGCTGGCTCATGCTTACTCCTACCTGCAGCAGGACGGTCCCTCCAGGGATCGTGAGCTGTAAACAGTACTTCGGGGCGTTCTCCCAGGACAACGGTTGAACGTCTTCAATGGCGCTGTAGGAGACCGAGTTTTCCATGTACCCAGAAGGCTGTACCGAAGAGAGAGAAAAACAAGAGCTGGTGAGCAGACGGCGTGAACACAGAAATGAAGCTACCCAGGGACCAAAGGAAGGACCAGCTCTTGGCTGCCAGCATCCCATTGTTTGGGGGTCGGGGGGAGGGACGACTGTGGAGGGAATTCATTCCATACCTAGAGTGCAAAATGAAGAACAGGTAAGGGAACCCTCAGGTCAAGAATGAGAGATCATCCCCCTGGTGACCACAGAACCCAGCACAGGGCAGAGCTTGAATCTCAGCATCCCTCCTGAGAGCATCCTCCTTCAAAGGCTCCTAGGGGGTCCATCCCATGGAGGTCACTCCCTACAGCAGCCTCCTGACAGGACCTCTGCCCCATCCTGCTTCCTCACCCGCAATGTCCACAGAGCACATGCTATCTTTCTTCGGCGCCTGGACCACCACATGGCTCAATAGCGTGTGTTGAAAGTGTGAGAAAGGCAAGCATCGGCCAGTGATGGGGGAAGGCAAGACAAGCCGAAAGCCATCCATCCACATTGCCTCTAAGAGAGACCCACTGTCTCAGAGAAGCATCAGGGGAACACACGGCCCTGCCAGGGTCTTTAACACCCCACCTCCAAAATGCCAGAGGTCAGGAGAGTCAGTGAAGAGATACAGCAACCTCCCACAGACCCTTCTCATGCACACGCTGCCCCAGGAACTCCAGGAGTGGAATTTCATAATAACTTCAGCGAGGAGGTGGCAGGGCCACGGGTCTTGTGACCTTCCCACAGATAAGACTAAATGAATGTGTACACAATGTTATGCTGCAATATGAAGGTGCAATTTAAAGTCCATGGCCCTGGGAGTATTTTTACCACAGACACCTAGGTCTCTGATCATTTTTTTCTTCTTTTCCAACCGACACAGAGTGGTTGTGGGGAGAGCTGACGGCTAAACTGCCTCAGCCTCCCTGGTTGCGAGTGGTCATCAGCCTCAAGTAAACTGAAGGACCAATGTAGGCTGGTTCAACGGGTATCCACTGAGCTTCTAGCATGTTCTAGGGGTCATGGTGGGTATTGCATAAAAAAAGAGTCCAGTGGGGTGAAGAGACAACAAACAGAATATCCAAGAAAAAAAAAAAAAGAGTATGCATGGAGGAGCAGGTATTGAATGGGGCAATCAAAACGGCCTGGTGACGGGGCCACAGCATGAACTCAGAGCTAATGCAAAGGCCTCAGTGAGAGATAGAGCTGAGGGAAGAGGTCAGGCTCAGCTTAGATAGCAGATAGCACTTCTGGGGTCTAGGGACCATATCACCAAGGGGAAGGTGCTGCAGGAAATCCTATCAGCATCACTGAAGCCACCAAGAACAGAGCCAGGAGGACAGTTTTGGTGGGAGGTGGCTGGCCGCAAGCCCTTCACTCCCGTGCACCGTTCCTCGGCAAGACCTGCAGAGCACAATGTCCACCTGTGCAAGCCGCCCCTGTACATGGAGGTTGCTGCAGGTCACCTCCATCCTATAACCTGGCCTGGCTGTCCAAAAGCAGCTTGTAGCTAAAGCTGTGAGCAAGGCATTCTGGGAAAAGGCTGGGTATAAATAAATAAGCACCCGTTGTTTTTTAAAAGCCAGATTGATCGCTTTTCCACTGTCTGACTCAGCACTTGGCCCAAAGCAGTCTTCAGAGCCATTAAGACCTATGTTTGAATCC
Organism: Arvicanthis niloticus; assembly: GCF_011762505.2. NCBI lineage: Eukaryota > Metazoa > Chordata > Mammalia > Rodentia > Muridae > Arvicanthis > Arvicanthis niloticus. The sequence goes on along the minus strand of NC_047675.1, from coordinate 43,240,720 downwards.
CTGACTGTGTGTCATTAAGACAGTTACAGCACCTCTCTGAACCTGGTTCCTCTGACGGTAATTTCATAAACAGAGAATTGCGGAGAATATTCCAGGCGATCTAATTTGCTTACTTACCTCAGCATCTGGACCATACTGAAGAGAGCGATAGAATAACTGTACTTTATCTCTAGCATTCTCTACCCCAAACTCCAAAACCCAAGTGAAGACAAAGTGTTCCTCAAGACACCTGCCCAAGCCAGACATCCCGAGGCTCACCTGTCCTTCCAGCACTCAAAAGGCAGAGGCAAGAGGGATAAACATATGAGGCTAGCCTGGGCTACCTAACAAGTTTGTGTGTCCAAAACAAAAGGCACTTATAGAGGACAAGAAATACCTAAACCCAGCTGAAGAGGATTTAGGGGACAGGATGAATGATTTTACTATGGAATCTGGGGACACAACAGGGCCACTGGGAAACCAAGATGACTGACCAGGGCCTGGACCACAATAGTAACACAGAAGGTTGAGTGCCACGTTGGCACACTAGTGTAGAACATAACAGACGGGTAAAGTGGTATGGTACAAAGGACTCTGGTCTCATGTTCTCTGTTGTCCTCTGCATATAAGGTTCCTCTGTGGTCACTGCAGGTTAAGCTACGTCTATGCCTCCGGGCCCAGAGGGCCCTCACCAGGACAGGAAATTCGAAGACATGTGGGGACAGATGTGTCACATTCACTGAGACTATGCTACCCACAGCAATAGTGACACAGGAGCCAGAGTCACCAGCAGACAAGAGGTGAATCAGAAAGTAGGACAACCAAGTCTCCCACCACCAAGGGGAAATGGGAGACGCAGCTCTCAGGCACAACTAAGAGATTATGGGCTTTCTAGAATCAGGCTCACAGCGCAAGGTTCAAGGGTACCCTGGCATCCACAAAGTCCCTGGTGGAATCACATAAGCGGCTATCACATCCTGGGTCTGTACCGAGTCAGACGGGGTGGACTGGGCTCATGGAATGCAGGGCATACTTGCTGGGGTGATTTGGAACCAGCTCACCCCTAACGGCTGTCCCTCATGGTGTTACCCCCTATCGGCTCTCCTGGGGCTGCACACTAATGGGTGGATGTCACTGAATGTAAATGACAACTCACACTTGCACACTTGACTAACAAATGCAGCGTGGGAAGATGAGGGACAGAATCTAAGCATGTGGATAAAATTAAATCAAGCCTGCAGGTTCAAGCCTATAAACCCAGGGGGCTGAGGCAAGATCACCAATTCAAGACCTGCCAGGACTACAGGGTAAGTTCAAGGCCAGTCTAGGCAGGTGAGATGGTCACGTTATAAAATATAAGGGGGCCAGGGATGTAGCACAGCAGAAGACGGCTTGACAAACATGATCAAGAACCTAGGTTCAATTCCCCATTCATCCATCCATCCATCCATCCATCCATCATCCTTCCTTCCACCCATCTCTCCCTTTCCCTCCCCCTCTCTCTCTCTCACACAGAGACATTCATTAATACTCCAATATATTTTTTTCATTTTAATGTTTAATACATGAAACTCCGCATCTGTGTATGTGTGCTGTGTACATGAGCCACGCACAGGTTTATACAGAGGCCAGAGGACATCGGGTGCCTATGATAAAGTTATCACTTGTGGCTCACCCCCTTGAGTCAGGGTCTCACTAAATCTGCAGCTGGCCTGCCTTTGTCTAGACCGATTGGGCTTCTGCAGTATGAGGCTCAACCTGTCTTTTCTGAGACAACTGGAGTCACGGGTGTGTGTTGCCATGCCTGGTCTTCACTTGAAAGTTGGGGGATTCAAACCCATGTCCTTATGCTTGTCAAACATGGTCTCTTACCCACTGAATCATCCCTCAGGCTCTGCTGACTAATCTTAAACATAACTTGTATTACTCTTTATCTATTGTGCACATGCATATATGTGTACACGGCGCGCACACACACACACACACACACACACACACACACACACACACACACGGTTTATATGTGGCAATCAACCTGTAGGAGTCAGTTCTCTCCTTCCACCGACGGATAGCGCTCAGGTCATCGAGCTTGCCGCCTTTACGTCAGGCTTGCTGCCTTTATCCAGTGAGTCATCTCTCCGGCCCTAAACATAATTTTTTTTTTTTTTTTAATGCTGAGTCCCAAATCAAAGACTCTGCTTGTGCTGTACCTATGAGCATCCACTCCGAGTTTCTCTTGCTCCTGCCCTTTCTGCCATTGACAGAACCGCCGTTCTGCTTTGCATGAGTGATAAACAACTCCGAAGTGAACATCCTCGTGAAGCCTGTTTTTCTCGACTATATTTAGGGCTATTTCTTTAGGCCAGATTCCCAGAAATGGAATTACTGGGACAAAGGGTTAGAGCGTGTTTTCTGCTGTTGCCAAATTACTCTCATTAGAGAGATATTAAGGAGTCCTGGGAGCCCTGGCCAGGAAAGAGGGACCCACTGCTGTCTCAGCTGGGTGCTACTCTCCGGCCACATTCTAACAAGGTGGGTTTGGCGCTAGAGTTTCTGGACTAAGCACCGTGTTGGGTCAGCATTGCTGCATGCTAAGAACACAGACATGCACCACCCAAAGTCCTGGCTCTTGGGGTGCAGGATTCTGGGACACTGTGAGTTGTGCATTGGGGACACTGCCTGGGGACAAATCTCTGACCTGTGGCAGTGTTCTGCTATGGGACTAATACGGGATCGTGTAAGGGGACCTGCGTTTTTCCAGAAAAACGCCCTCCAGAATTTTGGGATAAGCCTGGCTCAAAAGCATCCTGAATGGGAGACAGAGCAGGTGGCAGGAGGGTCCCTGACCAGTTTTCCCCCTCCCCAAGCCCCAAGACCTTCAAGGTTAATGTGTACATTAATCATCCGCTTTCACGGGCTTCTCATCCAGTGGGGTGCTCATCCAAGAGCCTTCACCACCCTGTCAGCTCTGCCACCCCAGCCTATCGCTGGTTTCCATGGTGATGAGCACATGACTCATGAGTCTTCAGCCCCCAGGACGAGGCTCTAGGCTGACTCAAGACACCCGTTCCAGTGGGATGGGGGGCTCCCACACCTTAAAAGGAAAAGCCTATCTGGAAAGTCCCTCTATCAGCCACTTCAGACTGGAGCCGCTAAGTGCTGCAGAAGCCTCATCCTGGCCTGGGGTTGTAAGCGGCGGGCTGGTTGTCACTCTGGCAGCTGGCTGAGTGGGACTTGAGTCATCCCTCAGGGGAAGCCGAGTCACAGAGCAGGGTCCTTTGGCGCCATCATGCTGGTATGGCAGAAGGAAGCTCTGCTCTGGTCTCCAGGAGCGACAGCACAAGACACGGCAGGAAGCCCTTTCCAGCGCAGGTGGCCAGGCAACACTGAGAAGGTCAAGGACAGTATTGCATCTGTGTTGTCAATGGTCATTCTGCCAGGGACTAGTAAAGAGCCCTCTGAGATGCAGGGGGACACCCATCATGCCAAGAAGCCAACACCTGACAGGAAAACACCATCGCCTGCCCATCACATTCTGCCTGTATGAATCTGCCTCTCCAGAACACTGCTACACAGGCTCAGAGCTGAAGCCCTGCCTCACCTCTGTTTGTGGCTGAATTACGCCTTACTGTGTGGACCATCTACATGCTCTACGTACTCATGGGCACTTGGACCTCCTATTCTCCCATTACTGTGAGAAGCCTGTGTCCTACTACCTTTCCAATGGGGTGACAGGAAGATACTGACATCACAAACATCTCCACCCATCGGATCCCACTCTATCAGGCCTTATGCCCAAAGCCCCACCCACTCCACCCCACTCTGCCAAATCCCACCCTCACTAAGCACAGTGCCCCCCCCACCTGACCACTCTAGCACCAGCTGAGCAATGACTTCATTCATTCAACAACACTACAGTGTCACAGCAAGCAAGGGAGCTGTAGTCACCCTGAGGAAATGGAGAGAGAGAGAGAGAGAGAGAGAGAGAGAGAGAGAGAGAGAGAGAGAGAATATGAATATGAATATGAAAGGTCACAGGCTTCCTGCTTCCCAACATGATCCAATCTTGCAACCACCAACATAGAGACCCGGACAGTTTAGCAACTCCAGGGCAGTACGTGCCATGCAGAATGGGGCAAAAGCCAGCAGGTTCAGGGGGCTGGCTTCCCACTGCTATACAGCTGTAGAGCCCCTGCACGCCTGTAACAGCAGCGGCATGACAGTTGGACCTGTCTTAAAAAAAAAAAAAAAAAAAGAAAAAGAAAAAGAAAAAAGAAAAAAAACCTGCAGCTGGGCTTGAAGGGCAGGGCCATTCCAGGGCTCCATGGGGACAGTGAGGAGGCATACAGGGGGCTCATTAATCAAGAAGCCAGCCCCGGCAGCTGCCCCCTTTTATGGCTAAATGCCTCAAGAAGTTTAGTAACAGAGCCAAGGCTGGCTATTTCCATATCCCGGCACTCCCAAGCCCCATCTTCTCTGCAGGCATGGGGAAGGGTGGGAATTTGGTCCCCAGGCCTGGCACTTTGGCATCTGTCCTAGCATGTGCCTTTGCCACTGAGACGGTTGATGGGTGACTCAAAGATGTCCCCAAGTCAGCCCCATTCTACCCAGAGTCCAAGGGCATGTCTAGGAACGCTAACAGCCAGGCAGATGGGACCTAAACTGCCTACAGGTGCCATGGTTCCAAGGGACCCTGCGGTAGGTCTCACTGGGTCCTCTTCTGAAGGAAAAAAAGAACAAAGAAGGTTTGGGGCCGAGGGCATACAGTGTGCACAGCAAAGTGAGCTCTCAACAGAACAGGAACAGAGAAGCCTGCCTGGATTTTCATGAACTTGGGGGTGACCCTGACCTTGATCTTTTCTCCTTAGCAGGACTGTTAGGACCCCTACACTGTTACACACTGGCAATGGAGCCTATAAAAAGAAAGTTAGAGGGCACTGGGGGTGTGTCCCTTCTCCCCCTGCTTCCTGGCCACCATGAAGTGAGCAGATTTGCTTCTCCAGATGCTCCCGCATGGTTCTGCCTCATCCGAGGCCCAAAGCAACATGGCTGCACAACCGTGAACTGAAGTCCACAAACACACGGACCCTTTCTCCTTTAAGTTGACTGTGCTAGCAAAGGAACTCACTGACAGGCACAAGGGTTTCTGGGGGTGCACGAATAAAGCTGCTCTCAGTGGCATCCACCATCGCTTGGTCCCACTGAGAGGTGGCTCTGTCTCCAGCACCATCCTTTCTAAGAATGTCTAAGCGCTGCCCTTGGCTGTAACCCTAAATTCAATGGAAACAAGAAATGAGTTCTGGAGAAATCTCCCAGAGGACATAGTTGGGGGGAAAGTCCCCAGGCCCATTCTTAAATGAAGTCATATGGCTGAGCCTTCAGGAGATAAGAGGTTTCTCCCAGAGCTAGCTTCATCTCCTTGGAAAATCTGGGAAGCTGGGATGACACAGATGTGCGATCTGTGACTCCAGGGGCAAGCCAGAACCACCCAGTGTGACTGTAGCCTGTTCACAGGCCCCCAAAGTCACAGAAGGGATGGGGGTGGAGCAATGCCTTCCAGCAAGACAGCCTGCCAGAAAATAGGGTGGGGTGAGGGCTGGGGGAGGATACGGGTGACATCCTAGACTGTAAGGCTCTGGGGGGTGTGGGGACTCCAGGGTTCACCGAGTGGTGGAGCTGGTGGCTCAGCAGTGCTACGGCCCCTCAGCTCAGCCCGAGGACCAAGCAGACAAGAGCACTTTGTAATGAATGGCCTCTCCTCAAAGTTCACAGCTTTACCCTCACTTGATAGCAATTTACAAGGAAGACCCAGGGCAGGGGTCAGCCTATAGGTCATCCATGTCATCATGGCCAAACTGACTTTTTTACTTTGCACGTGGGCGGACAGCTTGTACACATATGTGGCTACGTGTGGCTGCCACAGGACAACTTCAGTTTCCTCTTCAGGAGCCACTCACTTTGCTTTCTGAGACAGGGTCTCTCCTAGGTCATCTAGGAGGTAGGCAAAGGCTGGTTGGCCAGTGAGTCACTGAGTCTCTCCCTCCCCACCATGCCTAGCTTTTTACATGGGTGCTGGGGATTGAACCCGGGTCTTCCAAAAAACTGCCCATTGAGTCATCTCTCTGGCTCCTTGATGGAATTTTACGTAAGCAGAAGGAAGGCACCTGGCTGGTTTGGATGACTCCAAAAGATGCACTCTTTTCGTGATTTGTATCAAGCTGTTCTCCTGCTTGCCGGATGGGGGTTTGTGGACATGGAACTTGACCAGAGCAGGTTTTTCCTGCTCACTGTGTTTTTCCCATGTGCATACCAGGACCAGTCTACCCAGAGCCTATATGTGCCAGGCAAGGCAGATGAACTAGCAACCTGTGTCTGTCCACAGGAAGCACATGTAAAACGGCAATGAACACGGGTGTTCATGACTGCCTCGGTTGCTTTCAAAACACGGGAACTGCCGGTCGCTGGTGCCTACATACATGTCTGCGGCAACACAAGCCAACATTCTGACAGCTGACGATCTGTCTGCCCGCCTCTGCATCTGCTTGGACTGTAAAGGCAACAGGCACACACTTGCAAGGCAAAAACCCAGCCTGCCACCTTACTCCTGCCTCTCTCTGGCTGGGGCCTGGCTAGCCTGGTCTTTTGGAACGTCAGTTTCCATATTGTGTATGTGTCCGGCGAAGGTCCACAGCCCTGCTCCTTAGAATTCCCTGTGGAATGGTGGTGACAGGTAAGTATGCAAAGCATGTGGGACATTCAAAAACTGTGACAAATATGAGGGAGAAAAGGAGTAAGGTGACAGGGCAGGAAGCTGGGCTGGCAGGTTAAAGAGGAACTCTTTAGTTCTTAGGAAAGGGAGCCGCCAAGGACAAGGACTCTCCCAGGAGTGCTAAGGAAGACAGTCTTTGTGTGTTGGTTCACTTCCTGCCAGCTCTTCCACAGAGCTCTTTGGGATGAGGGAATTGTCTCCCATCAGATTGGCCTGTAGACAAGTCTACAGGGCATCTTATTTGATTAGTGATTGGTGGGGGAGGGCCTAGCAATATCACAGGTGGTCTTGGGATGTACAAGAAAGCAGGCTGAGCAAGCCATGAGGAGCAAGCCAGTAGCAGCATTCCTCCATGGCCTCGGCATCAGCTCCTGCCTCCAGGATCCTGCTTTGAGTATCTGCCCTGATTTCCTTCAGTGACAAGAGTGTGGTCTGAGAGTTGTAAGCAGAAATAAACCCTTTCCTCCCCACGTTTTCTTTCTGGGTCACGGTGTTTTATCACAGCAACAAAAGAGCTGACAGCTAGTAAGTTCTGATGCATGTTCAGGTAACCACCAACACAGGACAAGACTGCCCCATCCATGGGCTGAAATCAAATAGAACTTCACACACCACTTAAAGCAAGAATTTATTCTGGTTTGGTTCAAGGGGGGGTGGAGGGGGCAGCAGATCTCTGATTTGAGGCCAGCCTGGTCTACAGAGTGAGTTCCAGGACAGCCAGGGTCACACAGAAAAACCCTGTCTTGAGAAAAACAAAAAACAAAAGCAAGCAAACAAACAAAGGCCCAGTAGCCCAGGCTTGTCTTGAACTCACTATGTAGTCAAGGAAGACCTTGAACAACTTCTAATCCTCCTGCCTCCACCTCTGGAACCTTGAGGTGACAGGGATGTGAAGACTGTGAAGAGACACCTTTGACCTCAGAGAGCAGCTTGCCACCCTCGTGTCCACCCCAAAGAATCTTAAGATTTAATCCCATCAGGGAGAAACAGATTGAGAGAGGAAAGGCATCCAGAGGATGGTTTGTGGGCTCTTCCTGGCTGAAATAAAAACAAACAGGGCTGAGGAGATAGCTCGGTGAGTAGACTAGTCCACTAGCATGCATGGTGCCCTGGGCTGTGTGCTCAGAACCACATAAACTGCACATGGTACACTGTGCATGTACACTGTAATCTGGCTCTCAGGAAGAGACAAGAGAATCAGAAGTTCAAGGTCAGCCTAGCTACATGAGATGTTGCCTAGAAGGAACAAAATAGTGTGGGTACTTCCTCTTCTGCCACCTGGACGCAGCCCTGGGGGCTGTCAGCTCTCACAGCCCACAAACACCACCAGTCCCTTCTCCCGTCCCAAGGGCCTCCCTCTGTCTGACCCTGGTGGCCTTCTGTCTCACAGGACCTTCGGTCTACAAAGCAGGGTTCTCCGGAAGCCGAGGCCAGCAGGACAGACTCTTAGACAAATAAACTCAATGTTTCTTTCCAGTTCTTGGCAAAGCCGAGCTGGATTCAGGAGCCCGTGTGTGTTTCAAGCATGGGAAGTCCCTGGCGGGTCTTTCCTCGAGCTGTAGGCTTCAAGCCAGGGCTTCCAGGATGGGTGACAATGGGTGCCGAGGGAACTGAGCCCATGTATACACTGTTAGGTGCTCCTGCACAGACCCTGGGATTATCTCCAAGAAAACTCATGGCAAGGCATGTAGAACTATGGAGTATGTTGAGAAGCCAGGGTGACTTAAGAAAAGTTCTAGAATGTGGATGCACACTGCCTAGATCTTCAACAACCTTTGACAGTTCTCCCTGACTTCTGGACTCTTTGAATTTTGTCACTAGTGAAATGGGGAAAAGAACAGTGTCCACATAAAGGGATCACTGCAACCTAGAAGGACCGGTCACAACTTGAAAGGAAAAGGACTTTAAAGGTGGCAGGTCAGGGGACCCAGGGCCAGTCACTTTGAGAGAGAGTAGCTATGTGACCAAGACTCAGATCCATCACCTCCTCCATATCTGCATGCCTTCTATCCATAGAAACACAGCCTAACACACTCGATAACTGCCCAGTGGCTAAAAGGACACAAGAAGGTACCATTTAGAACCACAGCAGTGTGCACAGCCCCTGCATGGTTACATGGGTTTCCTTTTCATATACAGAACCCTTCTACCCAGCCCCAGTCATCCGGAATCAAGGTCAGGTAACTGGTATTATTCAGTCTAATGGAAGATATATATATATATATATATATATATATATATATATATATATATATAGAGAGAGAGAGAGAGAGAGAGAGAGAGAGAGAGAGACCCCAGCCAGTCACACATGCTATCTCATATGACCTGCCCTGCACATCTTGCCAGTGGTTGGTAACTCCCAGATCCCAACAGGCCAAAATGAACATAGAGAATTCCAGGACACCAGGGATTTAAACCCAGCCAGCGCCCTCCGCTCCTAGCTTCCTTTATCGAGCCCTATAAAACCATCCTTCTGGAACTTGAACTTTGAAGATCACAGAAGACGACAGGTGTAGGGTCCAGACCCGGCAGGCCCTTCGTGCAGCTGCCAGTGCCTCTTGAGTGACAGAAGAGAACCAAGGACTTAGGATGTGTCCTCAAAGAACACTTCCTGTGAGTCTTAGATGACGGGAAGCTCTAGGAGGAGTCTCCACAGTGTGACACAAAATGGATTTCAAAGACGTGGGCTCTGGGAGGTGTGTGTCATCACATCAGGTGGATCTGTCATCAGCTCACTGTGACTCTACTTCTACTGGTATCCCCAGGAACCTCTGTGGCCACTCTATCCAGAGCCCACTCGATGACGGAGAAGGGTAGCTAACTATGTGAAGGCTGGCCCACACTTGGCTTGACATCAGTCACCCACTTGCTGACTTGAGAGCTCGCTTCCCTCTCTTCGTACGCAGTTGGCTAGATTGCCAAATATTTATTGAGTACTTCCTGTGGGGCACAGCTGGTGTGACCCAGGCACTGGGGACACATCCATACACAAGATACAGCTCCCTACTTCCAACACATGAGCCGAACCCCAAATCTCCCCCCACCCACCCATGTTGTCTCTCTGCATTTCCCTAACCCTCTTCACTGCTATATCAGCTGGCTGGCTGCTCACTCAATGTCCCCCATGAATTTGATGCCCCAGCACCAGGGTCCCGATGGTCCCCAAGATTAAGGTCATTCGGCTGGGATCGAACTCAGATCTTCACATTTGTACACTAAACACTTTACCAATGGAGTCATCTCCCCCAGCCTGCCCCTAGGCCCATGGTTTAGTTTTAAAAAACCAAACTGGATGCTGATGGAGAACTAAGATGCTGCTCAGGGGACCACAAAAACAAAACTGGTGGCTAATCAATCCTAAACTGAGGAAGAACAACAGAACAGGACTTGCTTTTTGCTCCATAGGGTCCACAGCTGGAGGGATGGCCCAGAGCCCAACCTGACGGACGAGGGGACAGTCACACAGGTCTGAGGATTCCCCAAGGCTGCCACCATCAATATGAAGACAAAAGAACACAGCATTAGGAACAATGCCCTCTGTCACGGCCTGATCAGATGGCCAAGGTCACAGGCTATGATAGCCAGCACTTACACTCCTAGGGGCAGAGCCTGTTAGAAATTTTCAAATCAGTTCCGCCCCAAACACCTCTTCCTTCTGACCACTAAGCAGATCCTTGGCTCTTTCTTAGCTGTCACTGGAGGGAGGACTGCTTGCGGCACACTGCCCACTGCCACCGTCAGGAGCTCTCTAGCAGTGGAGAGCTGCTGTCCCAAGCATGCTGCTCCAGAGTTTTCATTGGGTCACCTTCCAGCTGTCAAGCACTCATCCCACACCTGTCCTAGCTCCACTGTCTGGGGTACTTGAACCATAGCATAAGAGAAGGGGGCCCCCCCGTGGGGCCACCCAGCATGGGGCAGATTCCTCCCGGGGAAACTTCTACCTGCAGCCCTGGGCCCTGTTTAGGAGTAAGCTTGCTAGAAAATAGCAGCCTTGGAGGATTTCTGTTCATGAACAAGGCCCCAGGGTGCAGCTGTGACCCGGGAAGCAGGTAACAGGTGCTTTTCGGGCAGGTTTTGAATGTGGAGGAGGCTTCTGGGTGCCCACTCCTCCAGCCTGACTGACTTAGAGGCTCTTACAAGCACCGCCTTCACTCTACTGGTTAGGTCCTAGCTTTTGTTGGGAGGACCTGGTTGGCTGCAAGCAAACGCCCTGGGAGAAATTACAACCAGGAGATGGCTAGGGCTGCAAATATGGAAGGGGCCCCTGAGGAGAAAAGCAACGGGCAGGAATGGAAGGACTGAGGACTAGATTTCCTGGGGTCCAGCCTCTACTCTGGGCAGTTTGATGTGTGGAGGTTCTACCCTTCAGTGTTTCAGTTTCCCCATCAGGGTCTACCATAGATATCAAAGGGATACAGACTCTGAATCCCCAAAAGCCACTTTAAAAAGGCAGAACCCAGAGGCCAGGCACCGACCCCTACTACCCCTACCTTCACAGTTGGTGACAGCTGACACCCACCACCCAGAGACCTTCCCATGGGAGCAGCAGTACCACCCTCATTTCCTGTGTGGAAACCAGAGTTGTTTGTTTCTTGAGGCAAGGTCTCACGTAGCCAAGGAAGGGCTTGTGTAGGTGAGGGTAACTTTTAATTCCTGATCCTCCTGCCTCCGGAGGTGGAGGCAGGGATCACAAGCATGCACCATCACACTCCAGTTCTCATCTGAACTCTCATCCCGTGGATGGGGAAAGATATCGTCTAAGGAGAAGGGAGGAGCCAGAACTCGCTGTACTGAGCTTGTGGGGAGCCACATCTCTGCTTCCCCACCCAGGTCCTGCTGACTCTCTCTACTACCTCAGGCAGAGAAGACAATGCAGGTGGGGTCAGATAGACCTCACAGGTGAGGTAGGAGGCTGTGGTTCTAGGATAAGATGGCTCAGCAGGCAAAGGCACCTGCCACCAAACTTCATGACCTAAGTTCCGGTTCTTGGGATCTGCAAAGAAAAATGACCCCTCAAAAGCTGTGTGTCCTCTGACTTCCACATGTGTGATATGGCACACACACACACACACACACACACACACACACACACACACGTGCACGCACACAAACTAAGTAAAATGCAAAAAAAAAAAAAGCCAACAAACTTCTAAAAGACACTACTAGGCTCTGAGGACAAGTCACACATGCACACACACACATTCAAATCCTCCTGGCAGGGTCTCTCTCCAGCTGTGTGCCCTTGAGCAACTCACTGTCGTGAGCAACTTCCAGTACATTTTATTGTATTTCATCAGTCTGAAGATGCAGTTCAACTTCCCTTGAAAGCAGGTGCCTTCCCAGCAGTCTCCACTGACGGCGGATACTAGCATGTGACACCGCCATAGGTTAGAGGAGATGCTTGCTACATGCTGGCACTCAGCATGGCGCCACAGGGAATTGGCTTAGTGAAAAATGTGTCCTTTCTCAACTGAGCAGCTGTACAACCTACCTAAGTATATGTGGAACAACAGCCGTCGGTAGAAACCTCTCCTCCCACCTACCCTGAAAGACCAGCATTGTTCCAGCCCCACGGCCCCTTCAGACCTGAAGCCCACACTCTGGACAGGACCAATTGTACACAGCTTGACCCTAGACCAGACCCTGCTCAGTACATGACAGAGGTGCCTGTGGTCTGGTTCAGCATGTCAGGCTTAATAAACACACCCACGGGACCATGTGCAAGTGAGCGGGGTGGGATGAGCACCTGACCCTGGCTGCAGCCCCAAGGGCTTCACCTGTTTACTGTGGCTCTGATGAAGTCAGTCTTGGGGGAACCATACCTCTGGGGTTGACATCACCGCTCTAGAGACCCATGTGCTCCTCTGGGGCCCGGTCTCTCTCCCCCAAATTTGTTACTATCCCTGGTGTGGAACCTGTACCTGCATAGTGGTTAAGCATGGGAACATGGAGCCTGAGAAAGCTTGCTGACGGTCACTTGGTCCCACCCCCTCACAATGCTCTGGGCCTGGCAGAACTCCCAGGGAGCCCTCAGCTTCCCAGGCTGCTGCTGTGTGATACCTGCCTGATGGCTTGCCTCAGTTTCCCTCTCCTGAACAGGGACGGTCATGGTGGGGAAGGCACAATGGGGGGAAAGCGTCAGGCATGTGTCCAACTCAGAGTTAAGTGCTTGGCTAATCTTAGCTATCAATCGGGTGGTAAGTCTGAGAACATTCCAGAAGCAGCAGGCATTCCTACCATCTCTATCAAAAGGTGGCAAACAGTGCCCTTCTCAAAGAAACAGGAACGAGCAGGACACCGTTATATGACGATGCCCTGCAGCTGGTGCCAGAATCCACTTCACAGGCACCACCGTGTAGGTCCTAAAGGGATGACGTGGTCCCTCTCTTGTAGGTCAGTGTGCTGGTCCTAGCACTCGGTGTCACCAGCTAGACCATGGCTTCTTTGTGCATCTGTCTGTCCTGCTGCTCTGTGAACCCCAAAGAGCAGGGACAGGGCCTGACTTAGAGTCACAGTGTCCCTATAGTATAGTATCAGACATAGAAGAGGCGGGCAGGGTACAGCCAGAGAGGGGCCTCAGCCAACATCAATGCCATGTTCTTAGAGAATCTCCACCATCTCCCTCCTCTTTCACCTGACAAACAACTAGAATTTCCCAGCTGTCCAGTAAAGCCTCCTCCAGCTTCCTAGTTCCCGTTAAGCCACTGTCTTTCTCTGAAGTATAGCCAACATCCTGAGCTGTCAGGGCGGGGCCGGAACAATCTCAGGCTTTGCCGGTCTTGCTTAGTGACATGCCAGGTGCCAGGCCTGGAATCCCTGCCACATCCTCCTGCCAGCTAGCGGGACTCCTGGGGCTGTGAAGGCTGTCGGTGCCAAGCCAGGGCAGTCCCAGAATGGGCTGGCAGTCTGGACCAAGGGGGCCACACGGTCACCAGCAGACCTGGTAACAAAGACTACACAGCCATCAGGAGATAGTAAAGGTCAGTGCTCACGGCTGGTGCAGGAGTGGGGTGGGATCTACAGACCAGCGCTGCCCAGGAACTTTCTAGAACAGTGAGAAAGTCATATATATATATGGGTTACCCAGTGTAACTCACTACATTGTTAAGGATGACCATGAATCCTCATACTTGACCCTCCTGCCTCCCCCTCTCAAGTCCTGAGCTGTATAGGCACGCTCTGTTTATACACAGTGCTGGAATGGAACCCAGGGACCCATGCATGCCAGGTGAGTACCCACCAACCTCGCCACATTCCCAGTCCACATCTAAGCACTCAGAATGTGGCCATTTGTGACTAGCAAAACGGAACCCTCAGTTTAGTTGATTTTAACTTAAAGGCCACCCTCAGCAGCTTGGATCACTGTCTCGGGCCAAGCTGAGGTTTGGGGTCACTATACTGCACCCTAGGAAGTTGACAGAGTAGGAAGGGAAGAGGAGCATCAAAGCCAGAGGTTCTGCTGACTGAGGCGGCGCTCAACCTAAATCCCAGGCCAGATGCCACACGGAAGGCCTGGATGACATCAACCGACTTCGCTGTTAAAGCCACCAGGAACAACACACATCTTACAAACTAGGAGACTGGAGTCGGGGAAGTTGGAGTCACTGTCACTTGCCTGAGGGACAGAGGACTGAGCACTGAGTCACCTGCAATGCCAATCTTTCTCGATCTGCCAGCGGCATCTCTGAAGGAGTGCAGCCACTCTGTTCCCAGCAAGGGTGCTAGGTTACTCCCTGAGTGGGGAACTGAGAGATAGGAGCTTCTGAGGAAGCAGGTGGGCCGTCTTAAGGTCTGTATGACCAGCCTGCCAAAACAGTTCTGGAACTTACCATTCAATCAGCCACTGCGGAAGGTTGTGGCGGAAGGTTGTACTTCCCAACGTCTCCCCTCTAGCTCCTCCCCTCTGTCCCTCCCCCACAAGATTGTTCCCAAAGAGAAACAAGGCCTCCCACTGAGGCAGGCTGTGGGTCTGCCTCTCCTTACCTTCAGCCCATTCCATGGTGGGTGGGCACTGCCACGCCTGCCTGTCACCTGGCCCATTCCACCCCCAACCAATCCACAGAGCTGTTTTCTGTAAAATTATCAACAGGTAGCTTTGCACTGGTTTTCAAAACTACAAACCACGCCTTCTTTCCAGCTATGCAATGTTGCCCTCAATCCGACCCCAGACGTCCTCAATCTGACCCCAACTGAAGGTCGAGTTCCTCTCCACCTCTGGAGGATTGGAGCCTGTAATCTTAGCACTCTAGAGGACGCCAGAAGATCAGGAGTTCAAGGCCAGCCCTGGCTACAGAGCAAGTTGAAGGCCAGCCTGAGCTACAAGAGACCCTGACCACCTTAAAAAGGACCCTGCTGACCCCATGGCTTCATTTCAAAAGCAAACGGTTCCAATTTCATTACTTTTTAAATGTGCTTTTCCCCGAACCCTTACAGCCTTGATAACAAGGGCCAGAGAGGCCACTGGATTCTATGTTGTGTGTTTACATTTCCCTCCCATTCCCTCAGAGAAACCTGGACATGAGGGAGACTGACACATCAATATGTGGGGCACTGAGGGGTTTCCCAAAGCCAGACTCTGCATATCAACACAGGGAAGTCCCAGGCAAGCTGGGTTGGGCTGGTCACTCACTTTATACAACAGCTGCTGTTACCTTCTGTGAATTGTTACCCATTTTTACTATCAGGGACCTTGGCCTCTGCTAACTCTGGAATCCTAAAAACCAGGAGGCAAACAGCCATCAGAAAACGAATATGCACTGGGAATAAGATTCATGAGGGGCAAATTCTGCTTGGTCTGAGCAGGTGGGGCACGCCAAGACAGGGGACACCCAGGCTCAGCTCCAGTAAGAGAAAGCCCACTGCCCAGGAATGCTGTTGACAAATGGGGGTGGGGGTGTACTGTGTTCAAGGACCACTGGTTCCCATTTGCTTTGTGCTGGCTGAAGCTAGAAGCCAGCTAGCAGAGATTTTGAGACCGCAAGTAGCACACAGGACCAGCTCAGGAGACTCCCTGGGAAGAGGAGCTTTTTCCAAAGCAGAGTCCATTCCTACACAACATGGAGATCTTGTTACTCCAGGCAAGACCTGGGAACCCGAGCCCCAGCTCTTGGAGATCTACCTGGGGACAGCATGCACTTAGGTCCCTGGAGCTAAGGAAATGGTGTGTCAGAGAATCCAGAAAGAGAAAGTGAACCTGCCCGAGGCTAGGCAGAATAAGCCTTCAAGTTACTGAGAGGAGGCTAGACAGTCAAGAATGCTGTGTGACTGACTGCACAGAGACCCAGGAGCGAGGCTCTTCCCAGAAGACAGGAAGCCAAGGCAGTGAGTGAGTGGGAATCATGGGAGCTGGACCAGGGCCAGGCAACCCTAAAGGATTGATTACACACAGATCCACACCTTGTTAGAATAAGAGGCTAAGGATTTCTTATCATGAATGCAAAGACCCCTGGCTTGAAAGTCCAGGATGCCAAGACACAGTTAGCCAGGTCTCTGAATGGGACACACACACACACACACACACACACACACACACAAGCTGCCCGCCCCCTTTTCTGCTGGGTGGGCTAAGCTAGGCATGGAACAAGTGGAATATGGGGCAGGTGTATGTCACTATTTACCTGGACCAGAAACCTCCCTCCTAGATAAGGGAAGGGTAGGTAGTTCATAAGCCCAGGAAGTAATCCATACTTACAAGGAAGGCTCAGGAAGTTCCTGAAAACTGTGAGGTTTGCAAGTAATCATTCCTGGAAAAAGGAGACTCCCCAGTCAGCCCAGCTGCCTCCAAGTTCTGTAGAGAGCTCCAGGGATACAGCTATCATGGGTAGCCATGCAGGGGCTTCTTCTCATGCGTGCGTAGTCATGGTGGGCTTTTCAGTGACACAGATGCCTTTGAATCCAGGCTTCCCATAAGGGACTCCAATAAACTCACTAGTTCACTAAGATAGTCTGTGACCAGTACGCCCTACAGAGAATGAACTTGGTACCCTAACTGGGATGTTCATGCCTCCCACAGGAAGTCACACAATTGGCCTTTGTGCATCCAATGCAAAGCAAGCCTCTAGCCACAGCAAAAGTACAGGCAGTACAGAGTTCCTAGCCACAGCCCCCACGCCCAGGTCGATCTGTTTCATAAACACAGACAGAAAGACTTAAACTTTACCACTTGGCTCTAATTCTCTGATCTTTCTCTAAGGTGCTTTTCCTAATCCAGACATCAGGTGTCGTCCCCCCCCCCGCCTCCTCCTCCCCAGACTCCTCTGAGCCATGACTGTTTTGCTCAGACTTCCCTTGTTTTGGGGTGACCCCGACTGGGTTTGGCAGTGCTGGTCACGTATGTTCTATACTGAACACCCCCCACCCCTTCACAGGGTTCTGACCTGGTCAGGGGTTACTGGGTGGGAGTCAAATGTTCTCTCACCACATCCTCTTAAGGACACAAGCTCCTGGTCTGACTAAGGTCATGCCCAGCAGGAATTTGACTGTGAAGTTCTTCCTCCTATATTCTTGGAAGGCAGGCCTCATTGAAGAGCCTGGGGTTAGAAGTGGACAATACTATTCCTGTTTACCAAACAGTTCCAAGGCTGTGTGGACAGGCTCCCTAGAGTGGTCCAGGTGACATAAATCACTCTGCTCCTTTGCTTGGGGACATCAGCACCGACAGATCTCCAATAAAGGGCAGTAGGAAGGATCACGGGGTCATCCTGAAGGACTCCTGGCATGTGATGGGGAGGGCAAGGGGTAAGGAAGCAGATTTCTGCTTGCTGGTAGCCCTGGCAGGACAGATAACCTGAAGGTGTGACGGTGGGAAACGGTCTGGAGATAAAGAGGGTCGCTCTGCCCAGACAAGCTTCTGAGAAGCCCATTGGACAGGACACTGTTTGCATGAAGCACAGCTCCCCCCCCACCCCGGCCCCCCGCCTCCTTCCACGGCCTAGTAGGGCCTGAAAGACTGGGTCAACTTGAAAATGTATGTCTCAGTGGTGGGGTGGCCTCTAGCCCTGGTTATTTAGGGAAATGTGACTGAATCACAGAGAACCCAACCAGCCAATGCTGCCTAGGGCTCTTCAAAGACAACCTCCATGTCTTATAAAGGAGATTACTGACAGCACATGGCACAGATGAGGACAGACTTTACAGGGTGCATACAGTGCCCATGATGACCCATCACGAGGTAGCCTAGTCAGGTTCAACCCAAAACCTCGTCACCATCACAAAAGTAAACCCACCTGCAGTCCACTTTAAGTGGCAGGTCATCTCCTCCATGCTGACAGCATGGGGCCAAAGAATAGGCCATTAACACACACACATACAGTTTGTCACACCCCGGGTTATCAAGGGTGGGACTTGTCCACTCACGGCCTCGCAGAGGCAGGCAGCCACCCAAGTAAAAATTCCTAACCAGATGAAGGGGCATGAGCACTCTTGGTATAAAATGGAGGAGCAAATGGGGGGGGGGGTCCAGCAGAGGCCCCTAAAGGAGTGTGTGATACACACAAGGATGCTGGGGACAACCCGCTACCCTAAAAACCCTAAATGCATGGATGCAGAGGCCCTGAATGAGTGAGCAGGAGAGGAAGGGACTCAACATACACTTACGAGCATCTACTGTGGAGACACACACACACACACACACACACACACACTCCTCATGTTCCCATCTTACAGACAACAAAAATCCCTCACTTGACTAAGTTCACTGCCTGTGGTGATGCATGCCTGGGAGGGGGGACATGGCTACAGTGTGCATGAAGCTCTCACAGACCATTTGACCCCTCTCAGCCAACCTCGAATTCAGAGACTTAGCGCAGGCCCTGGATATAGGTTACAGCTCTACCACCCATAGCAGACATCACTCAAGTCATTGGACCACTCTGAGCCTCAGTTTCCTCATCTACAAAGTGGAGCCATAGGGTACCTTGGAGGATACAACATTATAAACCCCAGCGCACAGCAGGTGCTCACCAGCAGTGCTGCTCCATCCTAGGAGGCCGAGGAGGAGGAGGAGGAGGAGGAAAAGGAGAGATAACATGAGGCGGGAGCGGAGGGTGTGAGGACATCAACTTGCTATGACCTAATACCACCTGAGATGAGAGCCTCAACTGAGGATCACCCACAGGGCATGTCTGTGGAAGTTTACCATAATTACTGATGTAGAAAGACCCAGCCCACTGTGGGCGGGACCATTCCCTAGGCAGGGGTTTTCTGCTATCTGAAACATGAATCGGCCAGATGCAAGCTGGCAAACAGCCAGTGTGGGTTCATCATTTCTCTCGGTTCTCTCTGTTCTGCTGACATGACCAGCAGCTCGAGTCCCTACCTTCGCTGTCCCTCAGTGATGGGCTATACCTAGAATTGTAAGCCCCAAGCCCCACTTCCCTATGTTGCTTCTGGTCAAAGTGTTTCATCAGAGCAACAAACGAAAAGACAGAACAGGAGACGAGACAAGGGAGGAAGACGTCTAAAGGAGTACTGTGGGAGCCCCTTCTTGGCTAAGCTCACTGTCACACTGAGTCTCTGCTGGTTTCCTCAGAGAGCTGCACCTCCTGTTTGCTTCACCTGTGTCACTGTTATCGGGATGCTGAATGGTCTTTCACACTGCCAAGGCCTGTAGACCCTTGTCTTCCTGCTCTGTGTGTGTTCCTCCCTTGAGGTGGTCACAGCATCTTATTGACTCCCCCTTGCTCTTTCCATATGAAGGCCACTTAACCCATCCCTTGCCAGTTATGCTGAATCTCACTGGTAGGCATCATGGGCCTTCCAGTCTAACTGATGGAAAGGCCAGTTTGCTTGTTCATTTTCCCGTCCTCAAAGGTCGCTTTGTTAATGCAGCCAAATCCAGCCCTGCCTTACTTGCGGCTTCTGTCTCCTCACTAGAGGGAGAGCCATGGTTTGGGCTGTTGTTGATCTGGGAGCTGATCACCACTAACTTGCTGGAAAGCCAGGAACGAATGTAAAAGTTTCCGCTCTCCCCCCTCTTCCCCGGCCAGCCAAGGGCCGTGCCTCCCTCGGGGCCTTCACTCGGTGGGATCACCCCCTCCCCTGGAGCTTCTGCCTGGCACACAGAGAGGGTGACTCACTGCTGAGGCATGGTGCCCTTGCCCTGGGCCCTTGCCATATGGCGATAGGACACAGTCCATGAGTAGATGGCAGGGCCCGTGCTGAAGAGCCCGTTGCTCCGGGTGGGGGATCAAGGTAGCTCCCAGTGCCCATGTAGAGGGCAGGCATGCAGCCAGAGGCAGTGGGGGTGACGGAGCCAGGAGTGTGGGTAAAGTCAAACACCCTGAGCACAGCAGGGAACCCATGAAGGGCAGAGCCATGGTGAGGTAGAACCCCCTCCCCCTCACTCTCTCTGCAGTTGCTAAGAACTTTCCAGACTCTGCAGGAACTCTGCCGTCAGAAGGGGCCAGGCCTCTGATGGACTTCAGTCTTCCTATCTGCAAAATGGGCCTCTTTGTAACTTCCAGCTTTCAAAACCATCTAGCACGGAATAAATCATAGCTGCACCAAGGCCAGCTCCCAGGATCCCTGGGTTGAGTACAGAAACATATTCTGGTCTCTGTTCTGCCCACAAGAATATTTAGAAGGTTGTTGGTCTCATGAAAACAAGAGGAGAATGGCCAGGCACTGGGAGGGGGCTGTGTGGCGGCAAGAGGCTTGTGGGGGTACAATCGGGGAGCAAGGGGGTTAGGGAGAGTGTCCGACTGCTCTGGGTTGGGCAAGGCTACATTTCATTTGGCCTGCACATACACATGGAAACTAAGGTCCACATGCTACCCTGTCCAAAGTTGTCCAGTGTAGGAGACATAATAAAAAACAAACAAACAAACAAACAAACAAACAAAAAACACTCTCTTACCCTGACACACAACCTAGCCTGACCCTCATGTCTAGGGCCCGGCTTCACCACCCACATATACTACACGCTACCTAGCAAGGCACGGGTTGTGTCCATGGCAAGGGTATTTCTTAAACAGCCATGGCCCTCCAGGGGTCACAGCAATGGAGCTGAAGCCCAGTGGCCACATGCTCCCAAGGCAGGCAACTCCAGACAAGTTACGCCTGGAATTTCACTTCAGACGCCACCCCTCCCACTCCCCCACCCCCCAGCTAGGTGCCGACCTCTAAGGACCCTGTGAGCAGACAAGGATGGTTACAGCTGGAGGAGTCCTGTCTCTGAGACACTAGGCCTCAGAGTCACCTGTGATGCTCCCATGTATGCGTAGGTGTGACACCAGCCAGCATTCCAGAAGGCTCCCCAGCCTGGTGTCTCCCGAGATCTATCAC
This sequence comes from Arvicanthis niloticus, assembly GCF_011762505.2. NCBI lineage: Eukaryota > Metazoa > Chordata > Mammalia > Rodentia > Muridae > Arvicanthis > Arvicanthis niloticus. The sequence continues at coordinate 43,219,689 of NC_047675.1, read as the reverse complement.
TGAAAGCAGCTTTGTCTGATCTTGAATTTCACGGGATGGGCAAAGGCCTTCGGTCTAACGTCACTAGACAGTGCTGTTTGTGAGAGGCAGCCAGGCTGTGGTGCTTGCTGTTCAGGGCCCTATAGTACTTCACTCTGGGACTCCTACTTAATCTGCTCCTGGGTTCTCCTGACGATCGTCCCATGCATTCTTTCTGATTTGGGGCTTCTCCGTCACATGCTTATTTATGTCTTCTGATGGACCAAAGCACCTAGGGTTTATAACTGGCAACAAAGGTTGTATTGGAAGGACTGTATTAGACCCTTGCTTTGACCTAAGAAGCAGACAATGGAAGACTCATGGTATCAGAGGAAATAGAGAGGCCTAGTGACATGCCCAGAGCACACGGCAAGGCCAAGGTACCGAATGTATGTGTGCACGGCCCCAGCCTCATGGGAGTGGACACTGTGAACAGGAAGAGACAGAAGAGCTGCTGTGGGGGAAGACTGTACCATCACTCCCTGGAAGAACAGCAAGGCCCCAACCTGTCCCAGGAGACTGGAGACAAGGTACAGGGCCGGCTGACTGAGCAAACAGAAGTACATGAATGAGGCCTAAGTCCGACGAACCCCAAGCGCATAATTTTATCTGGAAGACAGCGTGTCCAGCCACCCCCGCGCGCCCTCCTCCTCAAGGCAAGGACAGCCTCTGCTCAGAAGCGCCTTTGTCTGTCCCTGGATAGTCTGAGACAGGGTGGCAGAGGACTAGCTTGTGCAAACAAATGACAGGTCAACACCATGGTCTCCCTGGTCCCCCACTGATCACTACAGCTCAAAGAACCAACTATTTGCCCCGGTCTCCTGAGTTTCTCACTAACATTTCCCTGATGGTTGTGTGAGGCCAGGGAGAGCTCTCTGGCCTTGGCCCAGAAACCAATGGGACAAGTGAAATGCCTACCCTTTGTGGCCTGAGAGTACCCACTCCCTGACAGAGCTGGAAGAAGATTGGGGGGGGGGGGGGCGTGTGTCCTGAAGGAGGTCACTCTCTGTAGCTCTAGGTAGGACCTAGATAGGAAAAGATGAATGGGGGAGTGGAGGGGTCTGAGAGTAGATCAAGCAGGCTACCAGGTTCTTTCTGGGTGGGGCAGATGAATGACTTACTGACTGGATGGGTCACGTCCCTACCACCGCTGGCTGAAGGCTGCCTGTTACCACCGTAGATTGATGGATTTCGCTTTGGCCCTCAAGGTGGATGGTCCAGCCCTGCCTCTAGGCTGTGAAGTAACCACTAAGGTAACTAAAGCTAGAATGCTACAGGAGGGACAAAGTGGGAAGATGCAGGTAGGTAGATGAGGTGGGGTATCGGTCCCTGCCTGTGGGCACTCCTGTGGACCTCTTGTTGGTGCTCCCAGAGTTTCAATGCATCTCGGTTTCGAGGTCTGTGCAGCCATATTCGAACCCCACCAGAACCTCTGGAAGGTGTCTGTTTTTCCATGTTGTTTCCCTGCCGTCTCCAAGAGGTAATTGTCATGGAAACGGTGTGCCTTGCTGACGTGTGTTTTGTGTCCACAGGCTCTGACACAGCAGAGCTGAAAACCGGTAGTAACGTTACGCGGTACATAGATAGGTTCAGACCCCTTAAAGAACCCAAGGAGCTGGTGCTGGTGGTGATGACGACGGTGATGATGATGATGATGGTGATAATGACAATGACAACGGTGACCTGCTATCCTCTCTGAAGCTGTTCATCCAGCCAGGGAGGGGCTAGAGCTGGCTATCAGCAAGACCTTCCTCACATGGCATGCACAGAAGGCAAATTCTCTCTGGTGGTTCAGCGGCCTCTATCCTGGCATGGCAGAGAGCCAGAGGTCCAGTACATAAGAAGTTAGCCCTGGTCCTTGGGCAGGGGAATTGTTTCCCTGTCATTTACCAACACAGGAGGGAAGCCCTCTGTTTACCGGGCCTCTTTATCTGCTGGGCTCAGGGGTCTGTGTTTCTAAGGCCTCACTTTCAAAAGGGCAAAGAACCTTAAGAAACAAATAGTGAAGGACAACAGAATCGGGGACAGACAGGCTGACCACTTTGTACAGTTCCCCATTAGCAACTTCGGCCAGTCTTGAGGTGTGGTGGGTTTCAAAGATGTAACAAAAAAGGCACTTTGAAGGTGCCCATGCCAAGCATGGCACGGCATACTGCTGGCTATGGGCAGCTCCACTCTGTGACACTAGCCTATGTCCTCTGGTCTGTACTTCAATTACTCAATCTAGGGGACTGGCATATGTGCAGGCACTGTGGACATGAGGGACTTCGTGGCAGTGGCAGCTGGCCTGGCTGTCCCACAGGGCATCATCTGCAGGGTGATGCAAGCTGTCTCCATCTGCACTCCGAGGGAATCTAAGGTGGCAAAGTGGCTACCTAGGCCAGGGTAGAGGTGCCCCAGGAAGTGAGGGAAAGAATCACACGTGATCCTTAACCCCACTTCCAGGAGCCCGGAGCAAGAATGGAGGACAGATCTCAAGAAACATCTACTGTTCGCCGCAACATTCCACACTAAAAGGTAACTTGTGGAGGCAACATAAACGTCACTGGAGATAAAATGGACACGGCCACGTGACACGTACACCCCATAGAATATTACCAAACCACAAGACCGAAAAGCGTGGCACGTGCACGCTCTGAGATGGCTGGACACCATGGACGTTGTGCTTAGTGAGACCAACCAACCACCAAGGACAAACGGCCTTTGATTCTCCACAGAATATCTGGAGCGGGTCAATTCACAGAGACGGAGGGTAAAAGAACCCGCAAAGCTAGCAAGAGGGAACAGGGCGTTCCTATTCAGTGGCAGAGGCTCTTGGCCCGGCCTCAGTGGGAACAAACTGAATGTCACAGAGCCACGCACCCTTAGGAGCAGTTGATACTGTGTGTCTTTTACCACAACTTTGTAAAATGCCCGTAATTCTTGCAAAATGTCTTTGGGAAGATGGTTAGCCGGGCCTAGTGGAGACCCAAGGCCTATAACTTCTGTCTACTCCACACTCCTGAGCCCTTTTTAGGTTGGGCGACTCTCGCCTCCCTATATCACACAGGCCTCTGGCGACCTTTTCCCAGGGCAGTTCTCCTTAGCATATCAGGCAGAGCCCCACCCCCACCCCCACCATAACCTCCATGAAAAGCTCTCTGGATTTTGGCACAGTGAAACCCTTCAAGAAAAAGAAGAGAAGCTTCCAGTGGCTACGAAAGCGGGAGAAGTCTAGTACAACAGGTTGTCAAGTATATCATAGTCCCTCTCTGAGCTCTGACTCCAGGACAAGCCACCTCACTGAGATCTACGCTTCCTGACGTGGTCACACTATCCCTTCCTTCCAGGAACCTGCCAGTTCAGGGAAGCACTGGCCCGTGTTCTGAAGACCCATGCCTCTACTTAGGATTCTCCTGCGGGAAGCTTTCTTCTACAAGCGTGAGGGAAACACACAACAAAACAGTTCTTTTAATCCACGTCCCTGCAAGTTCTAGGCGAGCACTCTGTCACACCAGGCCCATAACCCCAGAGCTTCATCTTCAACTTTTTCAATGCCAAGTTCAGTGGCACTAAGCACACACTCAACCCGATTGTGTAACCATCACTGTCCGTTAAGAGAACTATTTCACCTTCTGAAATGGGCATCTTGTTGCCATGGCTACATCTTGTTGCCCTGCTTCCTTCCATCACCGGCAATGCCCGTGCAAAACCCAATGAAGTATCGTGGCACACCGTTAGGGTGGCCACCAACTGAAAGCCACCAGTGTCAAGCAAAGCTACAGAGTAGCTGGGGACAGCTGATAGGGATGGCAAGCAGTGGTGGTCTCACAAAGACAGTTGATGGAAATACCATGCACCCCCATAATCCCCCCCAACCAGTTACACACATGAAAACAGGAACTCAGACTTGAATGTGCATGTGCTATTCACAACCTTCAAAGGGCCAAAGCATTTGCGCGTGTACCAGCTCCTATCGCAGGGAGCATCAGACTGACGCCCCCTGATGTAGGAGACAGGACAGGTCCTTTAATATCCACGATGGGATAGCAGCCACAGGAGGAAACACCCCAATTTCTGGAGTCCTCTGGAACAAGTCTCTCTGTGTTCTTTAGGAATGGCTGTAGATGGGGGAGAAGGTACCGAGACAGACAACAAAAGCTGTACCCAAGTATTCCATGCTTAATGGATATCACATTTGCCTCCTGGCTGTCAGTGTCTCGCTTGCTTGCCCCATAGGGAAGTGTCACCACTGACTTATAGACTTGAGGAGGCTGAGGTGCCAGGAGAGCTCAGCAGGACAAGATGTGAACATGGAGATAGGTAGGCCAGAGGAGCTCCATAGAAATGGAGTATTCTGTTAGAAATACCTGACGGAAAGACTTTTGAGCCTGATGCGTCGACAGACATGGTCCTTCATGGTAGGCAAGACATGGCGGAGACTGTGGGTGGGAGGGGGGGTGGGGGTGGAAGATCTGAGAATCTTGTAGACCAGGAAGGAGAGAAAGAAAGAGGCCAGAACCAGTGGTGAGCCATCCACTTCAAAGGCCCGCCCCTATGACCAACTTGCACTGGTGAGGCCTCAGACCATAAGGGTCCCACAGACTCTGAAAATAGTGCCACCAGCCAGAAAACAAGTATTCAAGCTATGTCTCTGTAGGGACTTTTCATCTCCAAACCACAACCCTGCCATAGAGCCACAAGTCTGGAAGGCCCTCTCCCCTGGGGAACCCACAACACAAACCACCTCCTCCTAGATTTTACATTTCCGGCCTTGCTTCATGGCTCCTCCTCTACCACTAGTTCTATTTAACTCATCCATGGAAGGTTCTAGCAAACATCCAACACGCGTCCAAAAGAGACGTGGCGCAGTCTCTCAGATGGAATCAGAGTAGTTCTGTCACCGGGAAGCTGTGGAGCCCTGGGCAGATGGCGATGCACTCGGGGAATCGATTCTCCACAAGTGAGATGAACCTAAGTCACTCACTTAAGTACCCACTGCTGGTTGCTTTTAAAGTCATGACCGTGAGCATATTCAACTGGAGACTGGGCATGCCCAGAACCCATGAACAGGGCACGGGAGACACACTATAAACCCACCTGCCCAGGGACAACAGCCCAGCCTTCCATGAGCCAAGGTAGACCAGACAACTTTTCCTCCAGCCTGGCGCCTGATCAATCTACTGCCTACAGAGCAGGCCCTTACTTAACCATTCTGGTGGCCTGAGCCTGCGGGGTATCTTGTGGCTGAAATTCTGTGCCTGGAATTCTTTCGGGCTATGTACCAGATAGCAAGTCACCATCATCTCTGTCTCCCCATCCCCCCCCCCCCAAAAAAAGGAAAGAAATCCCCTTAGTTGGGTTGGGAGGATCCTGTGTAATCTGTGATCCCCTGGGGCAAAAAGGTGCAGAACATCAACTTTCCAGGTATCTGGTTCCAATTCTGTTCCTTGCCACTCGTTACAACAGGACAGCATCAGAAACAATTTTACGGCTTTGTACCAAAGAAACTGACAGGCCCCCTTTCCCCACCCCAATTGCCCTGACTCCCTCCCCCGGCCCCTCCTCCTTCCCCTCTGGATTTTCATAGATGCCGTGGACCTGAAATGAGATCTTGTGGGGTCACAGTCCACTGATTGCAGAGGTGAGGAACCAGAACTGGTAGGGGTACCCACCCCATGCAGAGAGCCCGCCATTACAATGGTCTCTCTTGACTGCCAATTTGACAAGCTTAGAATCACTGCAGAAATAAATCTCTGGGCATGTCTGTGAGTGAGGTTCTAGATTAAGTTCACTAAGGTGGAAAGAGCCAACCTAAATGTAGATGGAGTCCAAGAGCTGGAGTCTTGCCAAATAGAAAGGAAAATGTGAGCTTAGGATCAATGTCTATCTCTCTGCTTCCGGATGTGGGGATAAAGAATGACCAACCGCCTCACACTCCAGCCACCATGAATTCACTACCGGGGCCTGTTGGTCTCGGCAACTACCAGACCTAATGATGCTCCTGGTTCCAGCTGGATTGATGACACCATTATTAGCTTTGCCCACACCGTCAGGTTATCTCCACCCTATAGACAGGATCTGAGACCTAGAGAAAACTGAAGCAGCCTACCCAGGCTCACATGGCCAGGAAAGTAACCACAGAAAAAAAGTATCTACTGAAACAGATGAGTAAGGAATCCGAGAAGCAAAGTGACAGTCCTGCGCCAGAAGGCAGACTTCTGAAAATCAAAATAAATGCAATCGACAGATTCATCCCTTTGGGTGTGTTCAAACTTCTAACATGCCTTTGTAGTGGCCTTCGTAAAGAGACGTGTTATGAAGAACTCAGCAGTCGCATCTGGGCTCTATGGGAAAGAGCAGCGATTGATTATTGATGTCTGCCCTGGGTACAACAGTGGAGAACATGGCAGTACCCACTACATGCACTTATCATGGCACCTCTCTGAATATGTTAATTTCCCCTTTACATTGACTATCAGACTAACTGAATGCAAGAGTGCCTTTTGGAGAGGACGTTTGCCCTAATGCTAAATCACACAACTAGTACTTGTTATTCAAAGACAAAACTAAATTCTCCCAAAGGAAAACCCTCTTCAATTTTTTTCTCATGGATTGTGGAGACCAAACTTGAGTCCTCGGGCACACCAAACAATTTCCCAGCCCCTGATATAAACTTTTTAGGCTCGGAGTTTATGCAAGCAAGGGTCACTGTTCTCATTTACCTTAGCAAAGAGGACAATTAAAATAATCTAGCCATTAAGTGTTATTATCAATGCCTTAAACGGAGAACACAGGAGCCGTGGTACAGCCGGTGCTGGGTGGCCTGGCCTCCCCCATTGGAGACTGAACTCTGATGTAGAAAATTACATTTCTGCTCACAGTCCACTGGCGATGCTTGGACACTGGCCCTGATGCCTAGAAGGGTGTTGGACAACTATGGAATGTGAGCCCATGATACAAACGGTCCACAAGAAGCGCCACTGCTCCAGCACACGAAGCTGAGGGTGGTCCTCCCTCCAGTGATCTGTTTGCTAATTAGAAGCTCATGCCACATTCTTTGATTTTTTTTTCCCACTCCAAAGAAGAATCTTGGCCATGCTGCCTACAGCTCTTGGCCAGGAGAGTGAGGGTACGCAGTGTGTATAGCAAAACTGGTAGGCCTGCACAGGATAGTAAGGATAGTGTGTGTGTGTGTGTGTGTGTGTGTGTGTGTGTGTGTGTGTCTGTGTGTGTGTGTGTGTCTGTCTGTCTGTCTGTCTGTCTGTCTAAGGCTGGAGTACATGGCCAATTCTGTTGTCTGGGTTGTAGTTATAAGTCTCCTTGCTAGCCCAAGCAACCTCACCCGCCACTGGGCCAGAGAGGGAGCTACAGTGTGTCACAGCAGTCGCCTGCCCTGCTTGAGGCTGGCACCAGCCAGGGCAATAAGGGAATATATAGTGTTCATCAGGAAAGTTTAAAACAATCGCCCTTTCTGGCTGAGTAGGAAGAAGGCATGCTGAGCCAGGGCTTCCTCAGTGCAAACAGCTGCCCAGCAGCCAAAGGCCTGTTTCCCACATCATTGCGGGACAAGGCCAGTGAGGCTCTCAGAGTCCTAACTTTCTCTGGTGCCCAGAGAATGCCAACCCGCCCCCCCCCCTTCCAAAAAGGGGAAAAAAAGAGTTGGGTGCAAAAATAAAGAGGAAAGATAAAGAATAGCTTCCATTAACAAACAGATCAAGGTCCAGGCTCAGGGTCCTGGGTCCCTAGAAGCCAAGCAAGTGACCTCCACACCTCTACCAGGTCTCATCTGCTCTGAACTAGAGGATAAACAGAAAGAAGCCTGCCTCTGTTAGTGCTAGCAAGTCATGACACAAGCCTAACCTGCAACAGAGGTGGGTGGTGAGGAGCTTGCTTGGCTCCTCTTGCTGAGGACTAATGGCGAACGGGACAGAAGACCTGCCCTCTTACGATGTTCTTCCACTAACCCCCAGAATCTAATGTGGCAAGGAGGCCTCTGTAGGTATGAAACAAGGAAGGGAGAAGCCTGATTATCACAGTAACGTCAGGACCCCTGAGAGAAACAGAGAGAGGAAGAACCAGGAGCGATGTGAAGTCACAGATACAGGTTAAAGAATCAGAGACTCTTCCCATAGAGAAGGGGGCCACAATCCTACCCCCCTGCCCTCTACCACACAGTTGCACCGCCTGCAGCTGGTAACTACCAGCACAGGGACACCCTTCCATCTTGCTTCAGCTTATGAGACCCATTTTGGACCTGTCCTATCCGGGGTTATATGAAGGATATGCTTGAGAGAATTTTGTGACATCAGCCTTAAGACACCAATGCTCAGAATTTTCTGTAGGCTTCCACCACAGACAGGGATTTTGCCTGAGCCAAAGAATAGTCACAGATAACGTCACTTCTTCCACACACTGTGCAAGGGAAGGACGGTAAAGCAGCTCGCCACACACACACGGCCCATGTGTATCTCAGAGGCATATACCTGAAGCTGCTACCCAACATGCCCTGCTCAACTTGCACCTCCGGATGTTTGGCCCCATGACCAAAGGTCTTCATTTCTTTGCTTTTCAGCCAGGCCCCCTCTGCCGTATGGCCAGGACTCTAGATGGTTGATGGTACTGTCAGAGCTTTACTGTCCCATTTGTCACTGGCTAATTAGCCAGGAATGACTAATCAGAAAACAGTGGTGTGGAGCAAACACTCGGGTGTTCTTGGCTTTCTGTTGCCCGTGGTTACTCAGAACCCTCTGGATGTCACTGATGGAGCTAAAGGGGGGAGGGGAGAACCAAATAAAGCTCAGGTTTTCTTTGTCATCTTCTGGGAAAATTCGGAAAGCCTTGGGACTGTCCCCAGGGAAAGGTGTTGGACACCTGCTTCATGTCAGTACAGTATGTGGGCAGATGCCAGGGTCCTCGAAGCCCCTGCCTGCAGCTTTCTAGTCAAGTAATTGCTAACTCACGGGCTGGGCTGTGGAAACACAAGCAGCTCCTCTCCTGGCAACAGCAGTCACATGACATTGCTGCAGGCAGAGGCCAGGTAGACATTCAGTGAATCAATAAGACCCTCAACACTGTCCCATTCAGTGCTGTCATGGACACAGAACCAAATCAGAGATAGATAAACAGAGGGAAGCCACTAATTCCCTGCTGCCCTCCCATATGGCAAGGGACAGGGCACACACACTCAGTTATCCACCATGCACTCCAGGCCCCCAGACACAAGTATAGTACACCCTCACCTTCTGTTCTTGTCACCGCTGTATACAGCAGCTGTCTGGAAGCTTCTACGTCACAGATGAGGACATTAAAGCTTGGGTATTGTGCAAGCATGAATGGCTTCAGGTCACACAACGAACAACGAAGCAGCCAGGGATGGTGGCGCCTAACCAAGGTGCAGGGACAGAGCAAAGAGTGTGCGGATACTTGCGTGTGTCCAATGGGGAAAACACTGCACACTCATATGCGCACCCTTGTAACAAGCATGTGTGTGTGCATACAAATGAACATACATGAACATCTCAACACATGGACAACAAATGTGCACAAGTGCATAAACACGCACACACACACACACACACACACACACACACACACACACACACACACACGTGTGCACACACAGGGCTTCTCGACATAAAAGTGGATACCCACTGATCTTCAAGGAAGCTGGCAGTACCCCATGCCTTGCTAGGCAGCCAGACTATATCCTTGCTCTGACACCCCACTCCTCTCCTCACCCACCAGGTTTAGCCGAGGTTATCCCTGTGATTGTTGGTCTTTGTCCACAGAAGAAGACAAGAGGTCTCAGTAGGGTCCCTGGGGACCAGTGGGATATACTTGGGAGTGACTCTACAGCATCCCACACCACACCACACCACACCACACCACACCACACCACAGACTCATCCCTGCAGGATACTCTATATAGGGTGGGGGAGGGGGAGGGAGGAGGTCACACAGCTGACTGACTGATGCAAGGAAAAGTGGGAGAAGTCAGTTGTCAGAGTTTCCTAACGGCTCTCCGCCTCGCCGGCTCCTGGCCTGGTAATAAAAGGGAGATGAAGAAAGAACAGATGGGAGGGAACACCCACACTGGCAGGGTTGCCATTCTCCAGGGTAAAGGTCTACTGCAGAGAGCTCAACCAGCTCAGCAGGGTTAATCACTGCCTTAGGAGGGCCCAAGGAATCAGCAACCAGCTTATGGTCAGGAACTGAGCTCTTGCACACACACACACACACACACACACACACACACACACACCCCCCAAAGCCTTGCACCTTAGGGTCTGGATGACGATTAAGTAATGGCCAGATTGTCAAAGAATCCCTCTTCCCTGGGGCTGGAGAGATGACTCAGTGGTTAGGAATCCTTCATCCCTGACCACCTTTGATAGGCTTTTTTGTTTTGTTTTTATTATTATCATTTCGATTTATTTACTTACTTTATGTATATGAGTACACTGTTGTGAGCCACCATGTGGATGCTGGGAATTGAACTCAGGACCACTAGAAGAGCAGTCAGTGCTCTTAACCGCTGAGCCATCTCTCCAGCCCTAGGCTTTTTTGTTTTTGAGACAGGGTCTCACTAAGTAGCTCCAGCGGACCTTGAACTCACAGAGATCTGCCTGCCTCTGTCACCCCAGTGCTGACAGGCATCCAATCTTGACCTTACCCTTTCCCATCCAAGCCAATGGTAAAACGGTTAGCAGTTGAGCATATAGACCCAAGCAACAGGCCTGGATTCAAATCCTACCAAAGACTGCTTAAGCCCAGACACCAGCGGGATCCTTGAAAGCTCTTTAAGTTAAGATCTGTTATGCAAGCATGAGGACCCAAGTTCAAATCTCACTCCCAGCCAGATGTGGTAGTATGCACTTAGAATGCAACATTGGGGAAAGCAGGAACAGACAAGATCCCTAGGACTTACTGGGAAACCAGGCTGGCCTACTCAGCAAGCTCCAGGACCAAAAAAAGACACCCCCCCCAAAAAAAAAAAAAACCCTGTAGGCCCATTATGCATGCACACACAGGTATACTCATACCCACACACAACACCCATGCTCTCACAAACAAATCAATATATGCACACATAAACGCACGTGTGCGCACGAACACACACACACACACACACACACACACACGGCAGAGGACTGAGAGAATAAATGGATTGATTCGCATGAAAACAAGTCCTCGGAGGAGTATCTGGCGACATCTTTGGTGGTTGTCACACTATGGGAAGAATGATATCAGTATCAAAGGTCAGGACGCTGCTGAACACCCTACAACGCACAGGAGGAAAGACAGACACAACCTCCAACACCACTAACACAGCACTGAGACCTCTTAGTATGAAGGATGCCATGGAAGACACGGGTCAAGGTAAATCTCTTCGCCCAAGAACGTTGCTGGGGCCATGTCACAGTGTCTGCGCTGCAGAAGAGGCTAGGATCAGAGTCACAACACTCAGGTGACAGCGAGGGCACAGCAGAGCTCCAAGTCTGCTCCTTCCTCCCAGGACACCTGGCCTTGATGCACAAGAGGGCCTGGGATCGAAAGCCCCATGTAGCCACCATGTCCCCGAGTTTTACAACCTGTCTCTGCCTGCCATTCATGGCAGATGCCCATGGGTTGGCTTCTTAGGCCTCTAATGGACAGACTTGAGGCTCTAGGCCCTGGAGACAACCTCCTTTTCCTTTATTCTTCTTCTGTTCCAAACGATGTGTTCCCAAGACCCAACTTTTTCTTCTTAGAGGGATGTCCAACCTTGTCATTCTATAAGCTACTGTCCCTGGCCATGGGGACCCTCTACCTAGAAAACCAGAGCACTTAGAGATAGCTAAAGACCATTAGGCCAGGATTCAGCAGGAGCAGGGGAGGCAGGTATCTTTCTCTTTCAAGATTTGCAGTTCCCTCCACCTCATTCGTTCCAAGCTGCAGATAGCCCAGCCCATACTGTCTGCCCCAGAACTACAATCCAACCACACACCCCTCCCTGTCTCTCTAGATCTTTCCAGAGCTTAGGCCTTACCACACAGTTCTTCCCTGGGCCCAAGAAGCTGTCCACCTACCTGACCCAATCATTCTGCATCCTCTCTGCCTCTTGAGGCCTGACACTGGCCTTGGACCTCCCTATCATGAAGGGACAGGTGCTAGTCTTGACCCAACCCCACGTGACCACAAGTGCCCTACCAAACAGGGCCTTTGCAGCCTGGTACCAAGCCAGCACTATAAAGCAGAACTCTGCCACAGTGAGGTGCTTGGAGCCACATGGCACAATCTGACTTCCAGCAGCTACAGGGAGCTCAGAGCCCTGGAAAGGAGGCTTAGGAGTCGGAACTTCACCTCCGACTTCTGTTTTTCTTTAATTACACAGACAGACTTATTGTGTGCCACACCTTGCCCCACCCCATGGTTACTGGAACTGGGCAGGGCAGGTGGATACATGAAAACAGAACTTGTGCTTGACAACCTACTGCCATTGATGGGTGACAGTCCCAGTCTCCATCTCTTTTGGTCTGAAAACACTCTGAGGACTGGATGCACAGGGCTTTTATTCCGTTCTGTGCTATCCTGTAAATATCAGCTAAAGAAAAGAAGACAGGAACCAACAAACAACTTGTGACTCAGATACTGTCTTTTCCTCACCAAGCCTCAGGAACCCAACCATCCTTGCCCACATCCTCTCTTCCCCTTGCTAAGGGGACAGTATACCCTGCGACCAATTATCACCACCTGCACCACTATGAGCCAAGAACCCTGTCCTGTGGTCCTCCTCAAACCCAGACCCACCACCACCACCACCATCACCAGAGTCACAGAGGAAAAAGGAGGGTAAATCTGCTTTCCCTGCACTCAGAGAACCAGATTTTGGCCCCTTCTTCCTCTTCCCCTGAGCTCGGGCTCCGTGCCTTTGGCTCAGGCGATGGAGTCCCCTACAGGAGTTTACAAAATATATGTAACTTGTAAGGATGAACATGGAGTCTTTTATAAACCAAATAAATGCCTTTCATCCCTGGCTGTTGGCCGGGACGTTCTCTGATGCCTTTACTCACCGCGAGCATCGCCACGTCCCACCCACCCACCGCCTCGTCCCATTTCCTGCCAATGTAGGTCACACTGGATTCTCCTGCGTTCACTAGATCTGCCTCCGGTGAGGGTGTGACTCTGTCTGAGACAAATTTAGAAGTTCTCTCTCACAGGCATGTAGGGACCCCATGCACTCTCATCCAACTGAGACCCAGACTGTAACCACACTTAGGAATCTGTTCTGAAGTCTCCCGGCATGTGGGGTTAATAATCATGTTCCTTGTGGGTTCAAAAGCAACCTTCACAGAGAAACAATTCCAAGGATGGGGGGTAGGGGGGGGCAAGGGGGTGGTAAACAAAAACTGATCTGTCAGGTTTACAATACAGCCCTACCTTCCAATTCTGTTCTGCCTGACTGCAGCCCCAGGTTCATGTCAGACAGGTGAGCCCTCATTGCTTCACATGGCACAGGGATGATGGGTGTGTGAAGTCAAGCACAGCGGGGATCACTGTCTTCACAGATGAGACAGGCAAAGAACTGGGTGGGGAGGCCTCAGAAGGGACACAGGAAAAGAAGGGACACAGGAAAAGAAGGGACACAGGAAAAGAAGGGACACAGGAAAAGAAGGGACACAGGAAAAGAAGGGATGGTTTTTGTGGCCTGATCCTGCAGCCGTCCAGGAGTGTGCAAGAGGAAGGCTCTTCCGGTGGCAGCAAAATGTTGTCGAGGGTCTAGGGAGCCAAGAGGAGTTGGTCGGCATGAAGGATGAAAAAAGTCTGAGCCAAACTTGGATTTGCTGACTGGAAAACGAGGAGTTGAACTTTGCAAGTCATCTAAAGAATAAAGTACCACATGGAAACAACCCACTTCAGGGCTCAGTCTGAAGTATACAGCCTGGTACACACATTCACATTTGGTATGCACACATGTTCACAGACACTCATATACAGAACACATGCGTTCACGCGCGACACACATATCCACACATAGCATGCACTCATATGGCACATGCATGGCACACATACCACAGTACATACATACAGCATACACATTCATATGTTCCTCCGTAAACACTCACACATACCCCGTCTACACACACATTCACGTATGACCATATAAAACCCCTCCACCCACATATCCCCAGACTAGCACTCATTCACGTGCATACACAGAACACCCTACACACACATATCGATATGCAATACACATGTATCAGTGTATATACACACCACGCCCCTGTAAACACAAAATATGCACATGTTGTGTGCCTGTATACACACCTCCAAACATATACATACATGGGTACTCATGCAAACACATCCACACCCTCTGTGCATATGCAGTTTGCATGCACATATACAAGTTCCACATTTAAATAAGTGTGCAATGCACACTCACATGTATATTATAAATGTGTATGTGTACACACACACGCACAAATATGCAGCTTCATACATCTGAACTCACATTTACATGTGAGCAAACATCCCTTGCATAAGTCTGGCAGCCTGTACTGCACCCAGAGCAGAAATGAGGACTTCCGGGATCCAAGCCACAACAAAAAGGAAGTGGCGTGGGGACACTCACAGAGCCTGGAAATGCTTTGCTTATCAACAAGAAGGGCTCACACACTTGAGGCACACACCCTGAGCTCAAGCAGCACCGTATCATCTCTGAAAGCCCTCACGTGCCAGCCAGCATCACCTCACACGGAACTGCAGACTCGCCTGTAAAAGACCCTCCTTCTCCATGTCTGTGACTTCCCACCCCTGGTGCCATTTAAGGACCAACTTCCTTCTCTCGTGTAAAAGACACTCACACAGACTCAGGAGCCCGTCCTGTGAATTTGGATTGACTGCAGGGCAGACCAGATGGAGAGTCCAAAGAATACAATGGTTGGGCAGGGGCAGCTGACACTGGCCAGGCCCTGATACTTAATTCTACCCTGGACCAATCCAGGGAACCAGGGGCTACATGAAAGGAGAAAGGGATTTCCTGATGGAGGTTTGTTCATGCTGTTCTTGTGCTGGGCGGGTGCGATTTAAAAGCTCCTTACAGTAGCTGCATCCAGCTAGGACCTTCCGGTCAACGTGGGCTATACTAGTGGTAAGAGTCCAGCATGCTTCCTCTTTAAGAAGAAAGCAGAACCGGAACTGGAATGTCACTGAGGAGACTCGAAGGGTCACAACATGGTGGCAGGAGTCAAAGTCGTCTCCCTCCCCGCCAAGAATCTTCACTATGTAGTATGTAGCTCTGGCTGTCCTAGAACTCACTATTTAGACCACACTACCCTTGAACTCACAGAGATCCACCTGCCTCTGCCTCCCAAGTGCCTGGATTAAAGGTGGGTGTGTACTCCCAACACCCAGGGGGGTCAACTGCATAAACAAGGAATCCAGGTTACATATTTCTGGAGAAGGAAAGGCATGAGCAAAACAGGAACCTGTCTTTGTCACGGAAGAAGGCCGTCCATCTTGATCCAGCTGCAGGTATATGACAGCGATTACTTTATCCTCACCTCAACTCTAGGTGGAGAAACTGAGACGCTGAGAGAATGACCGGTCCATCTGAGCTCAAAGTCAGACATTCACCCCAAGATTCTGACCTCCATCTCGGCACCTCCAGATTAATCTCAAGCGTCAACTGGAAGAAATTTCGAATCACCAGGGAGATGGACCTCTAGGCATGCGTGTATAGGATCGGGTTTATTAGGCTGAGGTGACACGACCAGTGTGGCACCATTCCCTGAGCTGGGACCCTGGACTGTATACAAGAGAAAATGAGTCAGGCACCCAGCTTTCATCTCTCTGCTTCCTGACCCAGAACGCAAAGTGACCACGTCCCTGCCACTACGAATTCTCAAGGACAGCAACCTTGAACCGTGGGCCAAAATAAACTCTCTGCTTTCTTCGGTTGCTTTTGTTAAGAGTACTTTAATCACGGAAACAGAAAAATAATTAAGGCACATTCCATGAGCCTTAATTCATCCCTGTCTGAACGGAGAGGAGAAAGCCAGCTGAGAATCAGAATGCATTCCCTCTGCTTCCCGGCTGTGGACGCAAATGTGAACGGCTGCCTCGATTTCCCCACCAAGATGGACTGCACCACTCCCACCCCACAGAACACGAACCAAAACAAACCCTCTGTCTGTTAAGTTGCTTCTGGTCAGTTGTTTGTCGTCTACGAGAGAGTCAATAATAGATGTACCGACGGGTGGCGACTTCCTACTCTATGCAGACACCATGCTTAGAGTCAAGGACTGATTCGTAAACATGTGGTCCCAGACCTTGAACTCAAGAGACAGGACACTCAGACACTTAACAAATGTCAAACGGAACAACCCACAGCGACGACTGCTTATCCCGCTGCTCAACCACTGGTGACAGCTCTCACTGTTCCCCTCAAAGTTGGCCATAAAACCCAGAAGGAGAGAGGGCAAGATTTGATGAGGAAAGCAGGCGCAGAGGTCATCTCATTAGCAAGAACAGCTTGCTGCTCCATATTAGAAGTTCATTCGGCAGCGGTGATACAGTAGAGGGGTGTGGGGGAGGGGCCCGACACCCAGGTGATATAGCAAGAGGTCAGGGAAACAGGCTCACCCAGGGTCATCCCTGCCCAGAGGTCTTATATTAGAATTTTAAAAGGTTTTCCCAAAGCAAGAAGACTACAAACTACACCATTCCTGGGCAAAGAGCAAACCATCTTTTCTGATTCTTTTGCTCATCTACTAATGACCTAACAACCCGGATTTCCAAAGCAACATCCTTCCCCAAGGGCCCTGCAAACATCTCACCAACCCCAAGGCTAACCGTTGGCAAAGCTTCTCACCATAGGGTACAGACCCTGCTGGGCTTGAGGAAATAATCTCACAGGGTTTCTCTAACACGGCAGCTCCTGCCTAGAGAATCTGACTACAGCAAGGACTTTCCCCTGGTGGCTGCCCCTGATGGTGCTACTGTGAACAAGACTGCATCACCATCAGTATAGCAGGGGGATCCCCACCTGATGCGGCATTTGGAGGTTCCGGGCTTCGTGAACCCGGGGCAGTCACGTCCCACCAGTGTGTGTTCTTTCCCAGCTGTCTGATCGAATTTCCTGTGTGTGTGAATATAAACACTGATGTCTGACCCACAATGAACTTGTAAACAACGCGACTGTATCGGCCGTAACAGACAGGGTTTCCAAGAGCGGAAGGACACTGTTACTTTTACTTCAATTGGAAGCGGACTCAATTTCCACGGGATAGAGATAAAATTAATGGCCGTGGAAGGAATCAACTTGACTGCGAGGGACTCCATGTCATTATTGCCCAAGATTGCTGCAGTCTGGGTTCCTAATGTCACGTGTGGGCTGTGACCTTAATGCTGTCTTGTGGTTTCTTGGAATGAGGCCACTCTCCTACGTTCTTTGGGGGAATGAACAGAACACCAGTGTGACCTGGCTGAAGTGTCAGAGAGACATCACCACCACAAAGCTTAAAGAAACACACAAAAACATTACCTTCTCACCTCTCTTCCCAAACCAGGCTCTGTATGTGTGTGTATGTGGATGCACGTGTGCATTCGTGCGGGTGTCTGAGTACACCTGTGTGTAAGCATGTATCAATATATGTGGAGTTGAGGGGACAATCTCACTTGTCACTCCTCAGGAGCCATGTACCTTGTTTTGTTGGTCCTTCTTGGGGACTTGGGGTTTACTGGGAGTTCATGTATGCCCAACTTTGTTTTCCGTGTGTACCAGGTATAGAACTCAGGTCCCCTGCCTGCCAGCACTTCACCATACCAGCACCAGGCTCTTCTCAAGTTGGAAGTATCAACTCCCTGGGCTTTTGAGGTAAGAATAAGGGGGGATCATGGCAGTCAGAACAGAGCAGACTCACCAGAGAGAACAGACAACAGGGAACGCACAGCATGCAGACCAGTATGAACTCACCCCCGGTAAACACTGCCTTACCTCAGTGCACATACATGTAGGTCACCATTGCTAGTTTCCTGTGTCTGCCTCCAGTGTCTCTGCTTCTTCACCGTCCATAGGTATGACAGAGCACGCTGGCTTTGGGTACCCTCTGAGAACCAGACACACTCAACCTTAGCTCAGCACCATTTCCTCCTGATACCTGGTCAAGAGCAACACTCCAGCTACCCAAAAATCTGCTTTCCCAAAATAAAACGGGCACAAAGAGAGCAGTGGGTAATGTTTTAGGATGCAAGGAAATTGGGGGGGTGAGGCGCAGTTGCCCAAATCCAGGACAAGACACTGGTAGAGAGCATCACTGTCCAGAACACTTGCTCTCTTGCACCCCGCTCGGAGGTCTCGATGCATGACACATCTGCCAAGTGCCCAAAGGACTGAGCCTGGGCTCTACTCCTCCAGTCATGTCTCCCTGTCAGGCACTTCACCCACACAACCCTTTACACCTCAGAGTATTGCTGTCACTCACAAAGAGCCAGCATGGTGGCACACACTTTTGATTTCAGCACTTCGGAGGCAGAGGCAGGTAGGGCTCTGAAATCTATGCTAGCTTGGTCAATAGAGTGAGTTTCTGGGACAGCCGGGGCTACACAGAGAAGCCCTGTCTTGGAAAGAATAAAAAGAAAAAGAACACCACAAGAGATGGCTCATCACTTTATGTCTAATGTCTCTGTGAACTTCGCTATAAACTCCCCATATCTGTCACTTCTGACTAACCTGATGTCTGCAAATTCATCCTCAGACTCTGTCTCTGTCTCTATGAGTGTGTCTGTCTCTGAGTGTATGTGTCTGTCTCTCTCTGAGTATGTATGTGTGTGTCTGAGTATGTGTGTGTATTTCCCCCCCCCTCTCTGAGTGTATGTGTCTGTCTTTCTGTGGGTGTGTCTGTGTGTATTTCTCTCCCTCCCTCCCTCCATCCCTCCCTCACTCCCTCCCTCCCTCCCTCCCTCTTTGTCTCTCTTGCTCTCTGAGTGTATGTCTGTCTGTGTGTGTGTGTGTATTTTCCTCCCCCCCCCCAGTGTATGTGTCTGTCTTTCTGTGGGTGTGTCTGTGTGTATTTCTCTCCCTCCCTCCCTCCATCCCTCCCTCACTCCCTCCCTCCCTCTTTGTCTCTCTCGCTCTCTGAGTGTATGTCTGTGTGTGTGTGTGTGTGTGTGTGTGTGTGTGTGTGTATTTTCCTCCCTCCCTCCCTCCCCCCCCCCAGTGTATGTGTCTGTCTTTCTGTGGGTGTGTCTATGTGTATTTCCCTCCCCCTCCCTCCCCCCCTTCCTTCCCTCTCTCTCACACATACACCCTCAGCATATCTCAGCATTATGGATTGTGCCAAGGTCCTTGCTGATGCTAAACAACCCCTGTGCCCTCAGCTCCAGACTCATGCTCTCAAGAGCACACAGAACTAAGATGGTGGGCAGGTTATACCAAGTCCCACCCCATCTGCTCTGAGGTCTCTGGCACGATCCTTTGAAACAATCAGTTACTCAAGAACCACATCATGCCTAAGTTCAAAGAGAACCAACAGGCCGTGTGACTACACCTACGGGGCAGGTCAAAAAGGACAGAACTCAGGACAGTAACAGCAGCCTAGTGTGTGGGCATGGGTGCTAGATATACTCTCTCCTGGGGGTCTGCCCTAAGCAAGTGATGGTTATCACTCATGAGAACTTGCTGAGGCAGACCTCCTCTGCATGAGGCTGGATACATTAACGTATACGTCTGTTTTCTTTACAGTGTAGATCTGCTAGGTTTTCTCATTTGTAAAATGGGAGGTTAGTGGCCTGTTAAAAGGCTCCTGCTACATCTCATGGCCTCTGCCTCTGGTAGGTTCCACCCACTTCGCCCAAAGGCCATGAGCTCAGAGCGCATCCTGGCAGCAGCCCTGGGCGGTGCTAATGACAACTTGAAGTTCCAGAGGCCAGGACTACAGTGACACAAACAGAATTAGCGACTGACCTACACACTTAGAAAGACTTGAGGGAAGAAATCCTAGCCAGGTGTGACGGGGCACACCTATAATCTGAGCACTGAGGCAGGGCGATCCAGAGTTCAAGGCCAGCCTGAACAGTGAAGCTGTCTCGGAGAAAGGCTGAGAGAGTGATCAATTCTATAGCACATGTATTTTACCAAAGTAATAAACATAAAATCTAAAGGAACATTCAACTCTCAGACCCCAGTTCATAAACAGCATGGACTGAGGAGAAGATGGTGCCGGATGCCAGTGGGCCAAGACATCTAACCTTCACAGTGAGTGTCGAAGACCCACTTTCCAGCTTCCACTCAGGCCTTTCCTTGTCTAATTTTTAGGTAATTAACGCTTATCTGATTCCAGGTCTTTGCAGGGAAATTGATCCTAGCGGGCTGCCATCAACTGCTTTGTAGGTTCAGGAACATATTACCCAGGAGTCCCTACTTTACAAGCTCAGGCTGAAGACAGGATCAAGTCAGAACCCAGGAACCAATAAGCCTGGACTCTCATCGCTGAGATTTGGGACCCTTAGAAAGGCAGTTCTCTGGGAACAGACCCCTGGTAGTCTCGCCTCAATGTCAAAGCAGACAAATTCCTCCAGGTTTTCGGGACATGTGGACTGACCTTCATGAACGGACCTGACGGTTTAGAGGAACAGGCACGTGATATGTCTAGAAGCTACAAGAGCTCCTCGGCCTGCTTCACTTGGATCTCAGTATCACACAGGAGAGATACAGTGGGTTATAGAAAAAAAAAAAAGTGTAAAAACCAAGTATCAATTACAAGACTGACTGACTGTCTGAAAAAAAAGACACAATTACTCAAAGTCAGCATAGAGGACTATACCAACTACGTTAGTACTGGCGGGTTTTGAGTTTTAGGTTGCCAGCATGGCATACTGTGAGGTGCGTGCGTGGGTGCGTGCGTGCGTGCGTGCGTGCGTGCGTGCCCAATCTCTTCTTGCTGGTGGCTTTACCATGGCTCCTGCTCATAATTAGCTCTTCTTAGAGATAGACAGAACTTACTGCAAGTATTTCTTTTTTCAAATAGAAATAGCATTCATAAATCCATAAGAAGCGAGAAACACCAAGAAGTAGCCCAGGGACTCACTAGGTTGATCAGGAGGTACAGCCAACAGGGAGAGCCACTACACAGTGGTTCTCCATCTAGCTGTGTGACCTCGGGCAAGTGACTTGACCTCTCTATCCCTTCATCCTTCATATGAAAGAATTCAACTGAAAAATATTGTGAATGTGGAATAAGAAAAATAGCACAGTGTCAAGGCAAGGCCAGTGAGTCCTGGGTACTAACAGTCCCCAGGAGTCCTGGAAGAACTGTGTAGGACAGACAGTGGCAATGGCTGAAAGCTGCAGAGAGGCAGGAAACAAGAGGGACTCATTTAACTGGGGGTCCCTCACCCCTTCCAGTAAAACAACTCTAGATTAACAGCGGTTGAATCCCTTTCTTACGAACAAGGAATGTTTGCCTGACCTTAAAATTTGGAGTAGTTGGGGCTAGAGAGACTGGCTCTTGCAAAAGGATCTGGGTTCAGTACCCAGTGCCTATACAACGGTCTTTAACTCCAGTTCCCGGGGATCTGATGCCCTCTTCTGGTCTCTGCAGGCACTGAATGTACATGGTGCGTGTACATACACACACAAACAATTTCTAACTGGACCAATTTTCTAAGCCACTAATTAACTAATTAAGACACACAAGTCTGACAACTGGAAAAAGTGTAAAACTTCTACATTATTTAATATTTTTAAACAAAAATTAAGATGCTTTAAAAAAAAAAAAAAAAAAAAAAGAAGAAGAATGGGGCTGGAGAGATGGCCCAGCGGTTAAGAGCACTGACTGCTCTTCCAGAGGTTCTGAGTTCAATTCCCAGCAACCACATGGTAGCTCACAACCATCTGTAATGGGATCCGATGTTCCTCTTCTGGTGTTTCTGAATGAACACAGCGAGAGTGTACTCACATACATGAAATAAATAAATCTTTTTTTAAAAAAAAATAGATAAATATTTAAAGGAACAAAAAAGGAAACAAAAGACATTGCTTGATAGGAAGAAGAGCTGAAAGGGACCAGCAGGGCAGGTGGCTCAGTCAATAGAGTGTCTGCCACCAAAGCATGAGGACACAGGTTCAAATCCCCAGCAACCACATAAAAGCTTGGCAGGGCGGTGCATGCCTGCATCCTGCCGCTGGAGAGTAAATAGGAGTCTTGGGGCTTGCTGAGCTGCCCGCCAAATTGATTAACTCCAGGCTCAATGAAAGACCCTTGTCTGCTGGCATCAGGCTCCGACCCCAGTGACATCACATCTAGGTGATCCCCACATCATTACCAAGGCAACCACCATACATTCCCAGAATCCACCTGGCTACCTCACCTTTACCTGGGAGAGGCTACGTCACTGCCCATATAAAACGGGCAGAACCCCCTGACCTCGCTCTCTTCCGTCTTTTTCCATCTTCCCCCCCTACCCCCACCTTTGCCCTCTCTCCTGAATAAACATCCCCCTCCTTGGAACGGTTTGGTCTGGAGTGGTCTGTTGTAAGCTGCACGCAGCCATCTAACACTGTCTAGAAATGAAATAAAGGTACAGCCACGCAGACACGTGCACCAACAGGTTCTCTATTTTAAAAGACGGCCTTACCAACTTCTTTTCAACAAAGGCACCCATACAATTAAAAAAAAACAAGCAAAATTAAAAAAAACACACACACACATCACAAAAAATTGCAGAGAATCAATAGGTGGGATGCTGGTGAGGACCACCAAGGACTGTCCCACACTCTTCAGAATGACCAAGCAGGCACAGCCTTAGTCTCATGGCCAGCCTGACAAGGGTACATTCCTGAAAGGCCTGGCCAGGAGACACAGCCTAGCCACAGACTGCCTGGGACGTGCCCAGGTGCAGGAAGCCAGACTCAGACATGTGGCCGCAGACTAGAGGAACGCCCCTTTCTCATCCACAAAGGGGACAGTGGCAGCTAACTGCCATGGGGCACCTCTCCTACTCTGCCCAGTGGGGGGAGCAGGAGGCAAGATAAAAATATGCCACCCAACCCCACCCCATGTCCCAGTCTCCCAGTGACAGGCAGAGAAGGAACGGGAAGGACCTCTGTCCTCTGCCTCCTTCAGACTAACGCCCTTAGTCTGCACAGACATGCCCCCTCTGTGTGCTCTGGAGCCTTCTGGTGTAAGCCCTCGACACAGAAAGTGCAGGATGACATCAGTAAAAACAGGCATTCGGTGGCCGGCTGCCTGTACTCTGCAGGCGGACTTCAAAAAGCACAGCCCGCAGAGCTCTGTGAATTCAGTTGTTCACAGCACAGCTATTCAACGAGCACCTAACGTGTGTCATCTGGGGTGGGGGTGGGGAGGACACGGATGACAAGCAAAAACCCCAGCTCTCCTAGTGGGAGGAGACAGGGACAAAATAAAAACACCAGGCCTGTTCACTTCCGTTAAGTGCTAACTAACGCAGGAAGCGAGAAATAAATGGAGTTGCGGAGAGGGCCAACCTTTTAGATGGTTGGGATGGTAACGTCTAAGAAGATGACTTCTAAGAAGAGATAGACAGGGAGCAGAGGAGGCTCAGAAGGGACAGAGGCCTTGGGGCCCACGGGTGGGGTCAGGGGGAGGGCGATGTGTTTGGGATCGGTACTGGAAGCAAGAGAGGTGAGCTCTGCTTGTTACTGGGAGGCAATACACGAGACCAAGGTCTCACGGTTAATCATTGAGAGGCTGGCTAGGTAGTGCAGGATGCAAAGGGTACAGAAAAATGCACGGGCAGACGTACTCAACGCTTCATCCCTGGTGCCACTGTGGGGATGCCTCCATCCTGTCTGGAGGATGGTTGCCAGCCACTGTCCCCCAAGACACCTGGTTGGAAGCCCCCACTGGCATACTGCCCAGCACAGAGCTTTCTCTGCTGGTTTCCCCTCCCTAGCTCCACAGAACCGTGGGACAGAGAGGAGGGCAGCCGGCCCCAGTCTCTGGGGAGGTTCACAGCTATTAGCAGGACTTAAAAGAGACTTAAGAGCTTGTTACAAACTAGTCATCTATTGGCTGGGCTCAATTCTCAAAATTTATTGGCGTGGCAGGAGAGGTCATTCAGGAAATATTTTCAAATCGGTGAGGACCAGCATTCTAGGAGACAGCTGTGTGTGTGTGTGTGTGTGTGTGTGTGTGTGTGTGTGTGTGTGTGTGTAAAAGCCTTATGTTGACACAAGCGCACACGTGAGCATGGCTTTCTACCCAAGTCCAAAGGTGAATTGTTTTACTGGCGTCTAATAATTAGGAAGTTTTTACAGTCAGCGTAAATTTAGATAAGCCAGTGAGTGCAGAACTCTGAGCCTCCTCTTTGAAGGCCAGCTCAAACAGGTGTGAGCTGTGTGTGACCTTGGGCGTACCTAAACCTCCCCATCTTGATTTCCTTGTTTTTGGATTACTGTGAACACCCCAGAGAATGGACAGGAAGCACGGGGCTTCACACACACACACCAGAGCCACCCCCAGTGCTGAGGCTTCCCTGGGGAGGGTGGGCCAGACCTGTGTAAGCAAAATCCAAAAGGCCCCCAAGTAGTAATTTGCAACTGACAGCGGCTTTCCTCAGCCAGGCAGCCCTTTTTGGCTTTCCTACCAAGGGCAAGGTTGGAATCAGCCAGCCTGAGAGAAGCCCTGGTACACTCAGACCTTGAGACCTGGGAGGGGGATGGAGAGGCTCTGAACCCAGTGAACCAGGATCCCAAGGCAGAGGTCAGACAGCCGGCTGATCGAGCTATTGCAAAGCGGCAGCCTCCCAACCGGCTTAGAGCCATAACCAAGCAAGCAGACACAGCACTACCTGGGGAGGAAAGACCAGGCACCGGAGGCGGCAGACCCAGGGCTGAGTGAACAGTCACGTCCCATAGCTGTCCCAGAAAAACTCACAGACCAGGCAACACAAGTAGCTGGGCCTGGTTGTGTAGGCTTGTCATCCAGGCTACTCAGAAGACAGAGGCAGGAGGATACCAAGTTTAAGGCTGGCCTACAAAACTTAGTAAGACTTCTATCCAAAATAAATCGTAAAAAGACATCTGGGGGCATAGCTCAGAGGTATATAGCTCAAGCCTCAGTATTAAAGAAAACAATAAAACAACCCATTCTCTCCTGAGGCTGTAAGTGCCAGCAGAGCTGGCCTCTTCTGGGTGTTTTCAGGACTAGGGTGTTGCTCTGTGTCCCTCCAGCCCTTACAGCTGCACCCAGAGCACCCTCAGTCTCACAGGCTCTGTCTCAACGCATGACACTGCCCAGACCCTAACCTCCAACAAGGTCATCTGCCAGGCACACAAGGTCACACTCAGACCTTTAGGGGATGCCATTCAGCTGGTACAGTGACTGACTCATGACTGTTGAGATCATGACTGTCTCACAAAAGGCCCGTGTGCTTAAAAAGACAGGCCCCTCAGTAGGAGCTGGAGCCTTAATGACGTGCACCTAGTGGAAGATCATGGGTTACTTCAGGGGACAACAGAACCCCAATGTCTCCCTCCTCTTCTTACCAATCCCCATTGGCTGTAACATAAGTGACCTCCTCTAGCCCCTACTCCTGACATAAAGTACTGTGCCACCAGAGGCCCAAAGCAATAGGGTTAAAGGTCAGAGATTAAAAACCTCCAAACCAATGAGCAGAGAGATAGCCCCTGTTACTTTTAAGCCGCTTCGTCACAGGTCGGTTGTTACAGTAGCAGACAGCTGACTCGCACTGCTCATGGACAAACAAGCTGCCGCTGGTCAGTGCCCAGTGGCCAATGCTAGGCCACATTGGGAAGGACTGGGGGACCTGGGACCCAGGAGGACCTGGATGCCCTAGAAGGAAATGGATGCAAAAGATGGGTCCAAGTAGCTTGGCAAGCACCAGTATTTCGGTGGCTAGCATGTGGAGGAGGCTTCCAGTTCGGATGATCTGTGATATATCCCCTTCCTGGAGACACAGGAGTCTTGGAGGCCCCATGAGGAGAGGCGTGGGAGGGGGGCGGGAGGCTCCAGTAGAGGCTGAGTAAAGGATCGAGCTGTCGTGAGCGGGAGGCGACAGATCGCAGGCACTGTCAGGAGCATCAGTGGAGGGTGTGGGTGAGTCACCCAGGCAGAGACGGGCCACGCGCCGATCCCACAAAAGATGCCGATCCCACAAAAGACGGATCCTCCCACCCAAGAGATGTGTTTGACTTCTGCAAAGTACAGGTTGCATGATACTCCTGACACACCCCACCTTTCCTGTTCTACACGGGAGGTGGGAGACGAGTCCCAAGGGACCCAGTACCATTTCTAGGACTTCCCCCCAAAGCAGGTTCCTACTCCTATTCCGCTCACATCAACAGAGAGAATCAGAAAGCCTGGGGAAAGGTTCCAACCTCACAGGACCCCACCAAGGGTCAATCTGTGATTTCCCTAGATCCTAAAAGAAACCTTGACTCTTTTGACAGCCATCTTCAAAGAACCCAGGCTGGTTGCAAGGTGAACCTTTTAGGGGGTTCTCGAGTCAAAGAGAACAGGTCCTATAGCCTCTGAACAACCCATTAGGTGTTCCTGCCCACTACCTAGGCCCTGGCCCCAGTTTTCTAGAAAGCCCCACACCTACCCACCTAACAGGTTCCCACAGCTGTGGAAAAAGTTGCCACCGACCCAGTCGTCTGTCCTCTCAGAGGTCCAGGGTGAGCCCAATGGGTTGCACTGAGGGCAGTGGACAGGGCAGGGCTGGCTCCTTCCCCTTGGGGTCCAAGGGAGACTTTTGTCTTTCCAAAGATGACTGCATCTCTAAGCATGTAGCTCCATCTCCCCTGCCACAACAGAAACTTCCAGACTCCTCTCTGTGCTTGGACCCTCCTGCCTCCCTCCTGCCCTATCTTCACACCATCACCACCCCAATACTCAAGACTCCAGCCGCAAAACCCTTGTGTGACCTTAGGTAAATAGTCACCTTCTGGAGACTAGGTCAATGACACCCTCAGGGGGACATCATCCCACCTGTCCCCCACCACACTCTGTGGAATGACAGCAGGCCTGGGTAAGGGATCCTACTGAACCCCACAGACACATCATCCACTTGCCCCAGACACCCACTATCACACACTGTGGCCAAGGATCCCTGAGTGGCCTGAGTGCCCACCTCATGCTCTCTCTCGCATGTGCTCTCTCTCTCTCAATGACCACCTCATGGCTTCTCTCTCTCAATGACCACCTCATGGCTTCTCTCTCAATGGCCATCTCATGCTCTCGCTCTCTCTCTCATGCTCTCTCTCTCCCTTGTTTCCCTCATCAGGTCCAGACATCTCTCCTTTGTCCCTTGCCCTACTCCATCATCTGTGCCACCCCGTATCATAGACATCTACTGCAACGCTTGCAAACTTGATAGGCACTAGAATCATCAAGAAAGCAAGCCTATGGGCATGCTTTGAGAAAGCTTGCAGCTAGGAACTGCAGGGAGAAGACCCATCTTAACTAGACTGCATTAGCCCATACATAGGCCAGGAGTAAAAAGGAGTGAGCCAAGTACTTCCGCTCTTTTCTGCTTCCCAACTGCCGATACAAATTGTCTCACACTCCTGCTATCATGGCTACCCTGCCACACTCCTACCTCAACCATGAACCGATATTCCCTTCCTTAAACTGTTCTTGTCATATACTTTGTCACATCAACAGCGCTGACTGATGTATCTACTTATTCATTTGTCTTCTCCAAGGGTGAACTGGGTAGAGGATCTTAAAGGTGAGGACCACCATTCATCCATCTGTGTCTAACCCAAGGTTTGACTCACAATGAGTATTCTAAGTGGGGGAAGGGGTGGGTGGGTAGGTGGGAGAATGGATGGACAGATGGATGAATGGGAAGGTAAGTGGATGGATGGGTGGATGGATGGATAGTGGGTAGATGGGTGAATGGATAGATAGATGGGTACATGGGTGGATGGATGGGTAAATGGATGGGTAGGTGGGTGGATGGAAGAATGGATGGGTGGATGGATGGATGGATGGATGGATGGATGGATGGATGGATGGATAAATGGATGAAGGGGAAGGTAAATGGATGGATGCATGCATAGATAGTGAGTAGATGGGTGAATGGATAGATGAATGGATAGATGGTTGGATAGGTTGGTAGATGAATGGGTGGGTGAGTGAATAGGCAGGCGGATGGGCAGATGGGTAGATGGATGGATGAGTGGATTGATGAAAGGGTGGGTAGATGGGTGGGTGGATGGATGGATAGACAGATGGGAAAGTGCATGGGTAGGTAAGTGGATGGATAAATTGACAGATGGGTAGGGTGGGTGAGTAGGTGGTTGGATGGACAGATGAGTAGGTGAGTGGATGTTTGTAAATGAAGAGAGATATATACATTGGTGGATGGGTGGAAGGGGCAAACAGGTGAGTGGACAGATAAGCAGACAAGAGGAAAGAAGGAAGGAAGGAAGGAAGGAAGGAAGGAAGGAAGGAAGGAAGGGAGGGAGGGAGGGAAGGAAGGAAAGCCAAAACAGAAGGAAGGGACTAGGGAGGAAAAAATGGCGAAGTGTCTGACAAAATTTTCAAGCTCCCTAAATAAATGCTCAGTCTAAGAAAAGAAAAGAGGGGAGAGCACATGGATTAAGCCCACCATCTGTGTGGAGAGAACGCAGCTAAGCAGGAGCCAGCCATGAGAAAGGAGCTCAAAGAATGTCCAGGGGAAACCCCAGTAGTGCGGCAGCTGTGACCCCAGGCCGGGAACCAAGAGGTTTCCAGGAATGGGTCACGACCAACCGTAATTAGCAAGAAGTACAACCGTTCTGATTGCCTAGACTATCTCAAAAACACATTTCTGTGTGTGCCACCACGCCCAGAACCCCAGCAGCCAAGGAGAATCGAGGGGATCAGAGTTTGAAACCAGCCTGGGCTACTAATGAGATATCATAAGTGTGTGTGTGTGTGTGTGTGTGTGTGTGTGTGTGTGTGTGTGTGTGTGTATTATGTTATATATATAAATATATATTGTACTTAAGTCTTCTCTGTGAACAAGCAGGAAATAAACGCCAGCACTACTTTTGGCCAGACACCAGCTGTGAGGACCACACTGTCTTTCTTGTGTCTTGTTGACCAAAGCTAAGCATGGGCTAAGGAATTCCCAGCTTCACAAAGACCCAGTTTCTATATGCGGCCAGCTTTATAAAGGCTCTCCGGGATTCCTTGCATCTGGTTAGTCCTAGGATCTGCAGCAGACAAGAGGCCCTGCGCAGAGGGACGCGTCTGTCTCCCAACATCAGAAAAGCATCAGTTTCAAGCATCTCTGGCTCAACAATAACACCACCATCACCAAAAAATGAATGATGTTTTCCCGGCATTCTGTCATAAAGGACGTCAACCACGCAGGAAAGTTGAATACTGTTAAACAACTACCAAAATGGCTGAAGCCGACGACAGACAAGGACAAATGTTGGCACAGACGTGAAGCAGTCAGACAGCACACTTGTTTCTGGGGGGAGGGGTGTATTAACGGGTGAAAACGATGTGTCTAACTGCTGGCATTAACCCACCACCCAAGCTGCATCTGTACACAGCCAGAAGCCAGTGAAGTTCATCCCTAACCCTGAGTCAACAAAACCTCACATGCGCTCCTGGAAGGTTCTACGCAATTGAGTTCTTCCAGAAACATTGCTCCCTCAAAGCCTAAGAAATGGAGCGTCTTAGGGAATTAGCACCCTGTCTAAGTGTGCTAGACCTAAGAAAGCCTGTCTACTTTCTTAGGCTTTTGAGACAGCTCAGATGCTGACGTGGGTAAACATGTGTGGTCAGTTCTCTCCTTCCACCACGCAGATCCTCGGGATTGAACTCGAGCTACCAGGCTTGGCAGCAAGCGCTTTTATGTGCTGAGTCATCTCGCTGACTGCCCAAATGGTAAATTAAGAGAGTTACATAGTAACAAAGATAAAAAAAAAAAAAAAAAACTAAACTAAACTAGCTAGGAGCAGAACACATTGAGGCGCAAAAACACCACGCTGAGCCAAAAAAAAAAAAAAAAAAAAAAAAAAAAGCTGCTAGGAAATAATGCACAGTCAATTTCTCTGTGAAACTGAACCTCAAGACACAGGCTGTGGTCAGGAGAAATTAAGGGAGAAGAAAAAAAAATATAGTAATTGGAAGGGGACCCCAGAGGGCTTCTGGGTTGTGGGCTGAGGTGGCAGACACAAGGTGTATGCTCTGATGAAGGTCAATTTCAGTTGTGTCCCTTTTATAGTAAATAAAAGGGTCTGAGGAGATGGCTCAGTCAGCAAAGGGTTAGGTCTGAGAGCACTGAGGACCCGAGTTCAATTTTCAGGGTGGATGGGAAAAAAGCCAAATATGTCTGTGGAGGCCAGTAACCCCAGTGCTGGGAAGACAGAGACAAGAGGGTCCCTGGAGTTCACTGGCCTGGCAGTGTGGCCCACTTAAGGAGGTCCAGGTCAGTAAGAAAGTCTTTCACGTTTAAAATACTAATACTAATGATAATAGTAACAATATGGATGGAGGAATAACACCAGAGGCTGACCTCTGGCCTCCACACACACCCACACAGAATACACAAGCTTGTGTACACGCGCACACACACATGCACACGCACACACACACACACACACACACACACACACACACACCCCAAAAAATAAAATTTAATAGCTGGGGGAACTGCTCACCAGTAGCAGGGATGCGGTTCTGACTTTGAACACAACCTCACCCAAAAAAAAAAAAAAAAAAAAAAAAAAAAAGATAAATAATACTGCTGCTGTATGGAAACCAGGTGACTGGATTTGCTCACCTCCTGGGTTCCACAAGGAACCCATTACAAGTCTCGCCTTGTCTCTCTATTCAACCGGTTATCACCCGCTCCTTTAAGACCACTGATTCCTATCACGAAGATTCCCACAGCTCAGCTGCTCCCCTCCCCAGGCTCTCTGCTCACACAGGGCAGGGCATACTCCCCGACGACCCACTGACTGCTTGCTGTCCCCGTACACTCAGAGCAAGCCAGCTGGGTCCAAGGGTGCTCTAATGACAAGAGAAGCAGGCAAACACATTCCTCTTCGGGTTCAGACCTGCCTGGGCTGCACGTGCTGTCTGGGCTAAACCAGCAGTGTACCTACACTTCACAGTTTCCCCCAGGAAGCCAACTGCTGGGCTCACACCCTGCTTGCTCACTTCGGGGAGTTCCGACAGCTCCAGACAAGTCCAGAGCCGTCCCAGAACTCCAAGTTCAAGTGGTTATGAAGGAACAGTGAAGTCAGGCAGAGACCAGCACGGAGAGAACCCTTTGCCTCTGTGATGCCACCTACACACAGCAGGACCAACCTATCCCTGAGTGGACTTCTCCCAGGCGCTGGGATTACAGACATGTAGTGCCACACCTAACTAGAACAGTATTTTTTTTTTCCAAAAAAAAACAAAAAAAACCAGAAAACCCACTCAGAGGAAGTTACACAGAGGGTGAACCACATAGAAATATGCTTACCAGAATTTATCTTAAAATCTGTCATGGGTACCAGATGTCCTTTCTATTAACCCACCAAATGACACAATCCAGAATGGGTCAGAAGACTATCACTTCAGGGCAGTGGTGAGGGTAATGGTGTCCCTAGCGCTCCAGGATATCGTAAGCAGGTCACACCACCTACAAACGTCCTCCAAAGGAAATTTCACTTACAGCTGAGTGGCTGCCAGGCACCTGAATTCTACACAAGGACCCAAGACTGCCAACCTCAGAAGCTGGAGTTTTCTTTCTATTACCCTTATTTATTCCTGATAATAAAATTCTCTTGCATCTAAACATAGGGAGTTTATGGGGCAGGTTTACATCACAGTCCTTGTCAGTACTGATCTAACCCAAATGCTAACAGATAGGTGGACAGACAGACACACACACAGGCATACATACATAAACTCATTCATTCACAGTGGAGTATTACTCAGCCTCAAAAAGGAAGGAAACACAATCAGGTATGGTGGCTGTGATGATTTGTGTATGGTTGGCCCAGGGAGTGGCACTTATAGAAGGTATGGCCCTGTTGGAGTAGGTTGTGGCATTGTGGGTGTGGGTAAGACCCTCATCCGAGCTGCCTGGAAGCCAGTCTTCTCCTAGCAGCCTTCAGATGAAGATGTAGAACTCTCAGCTCCTTCTGCACCATGCCTGCCTGGATGCTGCCATGTTCCCACCTTGATGATAATGGACTGAACCTCTGAACCTGTAAGCCAGCCCCAATTAAATTTGTCCTTTTAGGACCTGCCTTGGTCATGGTGTCTGTTCACAGCAGTCAAACCCTCACTAAGTCTTGAGGCAAGAATATCAAGCTACAGAATTCTGTGAGATCCTGTTTCCAAACATAAACAAAAGGAAGAAAACCAGCACACAGGGTACAACATAGATGAACCTTGAGGCCATTCTGTTGAGAGAAATAAGCTAGTTACAAGAAGCCAAATCTCGTTTTAAAGGCCTCATATTCAAAAACCAAAAGAGGATGCATGGAGGGCCTTGGCTGGGTGGGAATGGCAAACACCAAGCTGGCGTTTAGTGGGACATAGACATGGCTGGGATGAGGTGGGGTAAAAGTGCTTGCTGCCAGCCGGGCGGGCAGTACTGGCATAAGCCTTCGGTCCCCGCACTTAGGAGGCAGAGGCAGGCAGATCTCTGAATTTGGGCAGAAATCCTGTCATGAAAAACCAAAGCCAAAGCAAAAAAAAGGGGGGGGGAGAAGAGGAAGGAGAAGGAGGGAGAGAAGAAGAAAAAGAAAAGGAGGAGGAGGAAGAGGAGAAAGAGGAGGAAGAAGAGGAGGAAAAGGAGGAGCAGGAAGAAAAGGAGGAGGAGGAGGAGGAGGAGCTTGCTGCTAAGCCTGACAACCCAAATTCATCTCCAGAACTCACATGGTGGAAGAATGTGGACACCTACAAGCTGCCCTCCAACCTCTGAGTTCTGAGTGAAACTCAGGCCACTCCTAATTTTAAAACACACTGTCTTGGTGGAACAGTTTCAGATGGAGGCTGCCGGGCCCTGTGGATGACTATGAATAAGGCCCAACATCGATAAGGCCAAGGGGCTGTGGACACTAGCAACAGTTCACACAGCCGTCTCCGGGCTGTGCACATCTGACTACGGTCATGATGAGACCTGATGAGACCACCTGAGGGCAGAGTGGGTTCTGAACCTCAGTTAGACAGGGCTCCTCAGAGCTACCGGAACCATGTTCAGGCTGGGCCACCTTGAACAAGTCACTTCTCTCTGACCTCAATTTCCACATCTGTGAAATGAGGGCAACAGTCATGGCAGTGGCTGCCATGTGCTGGCGCACTGACCCAAGACGTCCTGGCAACCCCCGAGAAGTTGGTTGAATCACAGTTAGTATGACAGATGATACGGCTTGGTTAACTTACCCAAGACCACTGGCTGGGACGTGGGCAGAGTCCAGCTGGCCAAGGAACTCAGACTCGAAATTCTCTCTGAGCCTGTCTGTCCCGAGGTATGGCAGGCTAACCACAATCCAGGTTTCTAGCTTCATATCTCCCCCAGAGCCACCAGCAGGGTAGGTTCACCATACATGTTTGCTGGGCAATTAACTCAAGTGTATGTAGGCAAGGAGCATTGCAGCTTCTGGGGGGGGGGGGCTGCTGCTGCAAGTCCTCAGACCTGGCCTGTGGCAGACCATTTCTCCCCTGGTATCCTAACAGCTATGAGGACAGAGGAAGCCACCAGTAAAAGAGCAGACAAACAAACTCACTAGGACATTTGTGCATAAGGTCTTGGGCACATGCATACACACTTGGGACACACCTATGTATGATTCGAGGACAGCAGGTTTGAGAGGCTCACCATACCACAGGAGCACTTGTGTTCACTGTGGACAAAGAGAGAGGCAAGAGTCTTTAGTCAGGGTTCCAGCCACATTCAGGCTCCCTTCGGGCGCTCCCCCTTAGAAGCCAAGGGTCAGCCAGGACAATAGGCACAGCAGTCCCCAAACCAGAAGCATGTCCTCACAATTCTTTTCTAGATAGCTCAGCCTTGAGGTTGCTGTGCCCTCTGAGGGAGGGGGCTTGGCAGTAGCCTATGTGAAGCAAACATAATTGGGCCAGTGGCTGTAGGAACTTAAATTTGTAAGGCTAGCTTCATGAACCTCCTGGCCAGAGCCCAGGGAAGCTGAAGACACAGGAGGGGAAACTTCGGATTTGAAGCCAACCCAAGTGGAGACAAGAAGGCGGCCATGCCCCTCCAGTGGCTGCTGCTGTGGCTCCAGGTGGGTCTATAGGGGGCTGTCCCTGCAATGGATGGAGATGCTGAAGATCTAGTGGCTGAGGGTACAGCTCTGTGGTGGAGTCCCTGACTGGCATGCATAAGGACTTGGGTTACATCCTGAAAAGAGCTAGAGCCTTAGGAACTGACAGTCTTCACCATCTGCACAGAGGCAAGCTGGGCGTACACCTAAAGAACAGGGCTCAGGTCTTTTCTAGATAAAACAATACTCAAGAGGCAGATGGTAAGATTTAAACTATACAGTGAGCTCAGGGTCAACCTGGGCTACATGATGAACCTGTCTCAAAAAACTTCATACATAGAAATACAAAGTTGTAGTCTTCCCCC
Organism: Arvicanthis niloticus; assembly: GCF_011762505.2. Lineage (NCBI taxonomy): Eukaryota > Metazoa > Chordata > Mammalia > Rodentia > Muridae > Arvicanthis > Arvicanthis niloticus. The sequence continues at coordinate 43,185,108 of NC_047675.1, read as the reverse complement.
CCCCCCTTTGTGTGTGTGTGTGTGTGTGTGTGAGAGAGAGAGAGAGAGAGAGAGAGAGACAGAGACAGAGACAGAGACAGAGACAAAGAGAGAGAGAGACAGAGAGAGAGACGGAGACAGAGACAGAGAGACACAGAGAGAGAGGGGGGGAGTGAGAGCACAATGGACGCTGGAGAGGCAGTGAACCAGAGGTGAACACTGAGCTAACACTATTTTTTCCATGGATACTTTATTTACTTTTAAAGAAATCAAAGACAGCAGGATATTATCAATACTCAGGTTCAGAGGTGGAAATGGAGCCGGTTCTTTAGTAAACACAGAAACACCACAACTGTGGTTGAACAGCACAAATAATGGGTGTCGTGTGTATTTTTAACTTCCAGAATTCATGAAGATGAGGAAGCCTAACCTGCCCCTCCTGCTGAAAACCAGGGACCCTGACTCTGCTAGAATACAGTCCCCAGCTTCTGCTTCCCCTAGGCCAAGGAAAAGCCTCACTAGGACAGAGCAACTTCCACATTCCCTGCCCAGACACAGCCTCATCCATGATGGGTATTGAGGGGGGTCCAATCCCCTTCAAGGGAGGGACAAGCACACAGCATCCAGAGGGCTCTGCTTTCAGAGTCCATCTAGATGTGGTGCGGAGGACAGGGTCCAACCCACCAACCACACTCCTGGAGACAAGTGACATCATCAATCACCAATCAGTGCAGCTGATGGATGGGCCAGGGAGAAGTCCTGTTGCCACACTGGACTGATAAGATTCCAGCTGAAGGCTGAGACACACAGGCACACGGGACCAGCTGGTACTAAATCCACCACCCTCCACCCCTCCACTATGAACTGACCCTGGAACCCTGGGAACCCCACAACTTGCAGTGTCTCCTCCTCCCTCATAAATAAAAGGCAGCTTTATCTCCCTGGACCTTGCCCCACCCCCATCCTTCCACAGAGATGCCCATCTGTCTATTGATTAAGCCAGTGAGGAATGTGTAAACTGGCTACACTCTGCTGTTTGTCTTGATCTCAGTAAGTTCCTGAGGAAGAAAAAACAATCCTGGGAAGACCCACCCACCCCTACCTGCAGCCATTTTGAAATCGCAGTGCAACAATATAGGGCTTAAAGATCATTTGCTTCTGCTAACTTGTTACCTCACGCCCACTTGCAAGTTAACAATATAGAGGTCAGAAAAGCCTTCCCTTCAGAAAGGGACATTTGGAGCGGGTTCCCACAGACTCAGCCTGCTAGGCTCAACCATGAGCCACCTATCCCCACCCGGGTTGAATTGTTCACGTAGACAGTCCCCCTTCACTATGGAAGCAGAATCCATCCTGTGGGGCCTGTCCTTCCAAAAACAGGCAGTAAAATTTCTGGGAGGCAGCTGGCTTCTGCGCTCACCCCTATACACAGTAACAGTGGAGACAGCTCCAGTTTGCTGCTGGGAGATGGTTAGGGGGATGGGTAGGGGGGAGAAGAGAAGCCACCAGATAACTGAAACCTCTGCTGTCTTCCTGCCACTGCGGACCATCACCATAGAAACCACATCCTGCTGCTACCATGGCAACCATGCAGTACCAGCCACTTCGCAAGCAATGATGCAGAGGCCACTCAGGAAGGCTGCTGCAAGGCCTTGGTGCTGAGTGTCCTGCGGTCCCCCCGTCACGAGGCCAGGAAGTGACAGTGAAGAGCCTTCCAAGTGATGCAGTTTAGAGTTTTAAAAGCTTACTTCCTGCTTGTTAAGGACTTACCCCTGAATCAAATATTTCCCTGTTCCCAAGCAAAAGCATCAGTTAGGAGTCCGGGAGTTGGGACAGGACACAGGGCTTCTCCTGACCATGGCTGTGATACCAGCAGGAAATTGTGGAAGAGGTTTACCTCAGTAAAAGTGCATGCTAGCTTCAGCCATTCTAAAAGACCAGACACTGGAGAGTTAAGCCCTTCTGGAAAGAGCATCTGACTTCATCCTCCTGGTTCTCCTTTCTAACAACATTCCAAAGGTAGATTTCAAAGACCCTGAATCTGACCGAGGTCACACGGCATAAAAGGCTGGTCTGATTTTCTCTCTAACCATCAGGCCCTGAAAAATTCAAGTTAGCCTAGTTACACTCAATACGAAATTTACAGAGGAGCCAGGCTCACTTAAATAGCCAGTGCCAACTTCATTCATTCATTCATTCATTCATTCAATGTATGTGAGTACACTGTCGCTCTCTTCAAACACACCAGAAGAGGGTATCAAATCCCATTACAGATGGTTGTGAGCCACCATGTGGTTGCTGGGAATTGAACTCAGGACCTCTGGAAGAGCAGTCAGTGCTCTTAACCACTGAGCCATCTCTCCATCCCCAGTGTCAACCTCTTAATAAGTCTTATTTCAATTAAGCACCCACTGCTGCTGCTCCACTGAGATGACTGGTGTGCCAGGTTTCGCCTTTGTTTCTCCTACAGTGAAAACCACTCCAGGTGCACACGTGGAGGCTCGAGAGACATGAATCTGCCAGAGAGCACACAGCAGAGAAGAGGCGAATGTGGAGTACACAACCTGGCAGAAAAGCTCCAGGCACTCAGCAGGTAACGGTCCAGTCTGTATGAGGCCATTTGGCCAACAGTATTCCTAAAAAACTGGCAACTGCTACAAGCAACAGCTTTGGTACACTCGTGCACACATGCACACACTTGTACACACACACAAACACATTCTCTCACATGTTCTCTTATACACACACACACTCTCGCACATGCTCAGACACATATGAGCTCACACACACACGGTCTCTCACACACTTTCTCTCACACACACACAGACTTTCATATGCACTCTACCACACACTCACACACACACACACACTTAGACATACACTTTTCTTCCCTCCCTTCCTCTCCCTCCCTCTCTCTCTCTCTCTCTCTCTCTCTCTCTCTCTCTCACACACACACACACACACACACACACACACACACACACAGAGTACCTGAGCACAGTCCTCCAAAATTGCAGCTGTATCACCCCAGCGCTGCGGTCCAAGCCACAAGGCCAGCTTAATGCCAGCTTTAGTCACGTCCGCTCTGGAAATGGCCCCTTCGATGTGGATGTGGGCAGACCTTCCTGTCCCCACCTCATTGCTCTGAGGGCTGAAGAAGGCATGAACATCTCTGAGAGCCTCTTCCAGCACTTCACGAAGGCACGCCCATGGTCCATGCGCTGTGTTGAGCCATGGGAAGCTTCTTGCATGCGGCACGTTCATGTCACATCACGTGTGTGGAGGTCAAAGGACAACGTTGTAGGGGTTGGTGTTCCTCTTCCACCACATGGGTCATGGAGATTTAACTCAGGCCATTATGCATGGCAACAGGGGCCCTGACCTACTGAGCCATCTTGCTAGCCACACGTTGTTGTTGTTGTTGTTGTTGTTGTTGTTGTTGTTGTTGTTGTTGCTGTTGATTATGGTGGTAGTGAAGGTTGAGGCAGTGGCAGTGGCAGTGGCATCATTATACAGGGTAAGATGCTGGCAGTTTCTGGTTTATCCTAATGTCTACGCTCCTCAACCTCCAGTTAACAGATAGTAAGTGAGGCTTGGGGAAGTTCAGAAATCCTCAAGATAAGCGAAGAAGCGAAGACTGAGAGGATTAAAGCTCATTTCTGCCTGGTTTCAGGGCCCCAAGGTCCTCTCCTTCCCCTCACCCTTGCAGATTCTCACCTCTGCAGGGCTCTGGAAGCCAGGGTTGGTGCAAATAGATGGGCATACAAATCTGAGAACCTGCTTCCTCTGCTGCCCAAGACGTGAGTGAGAGAGGTTGGAGCTGTGTGAGAGCATTCCAACTTCCGCCCCCAAACTGAAGGGTGGAGAGAAGGGAATCATGGAGGTTTAAGGTTTTCAATCAATACCAACAGATGTGCACACAATTGGACCATCATCGAATCTGCCTTAGCCTTGTTGGTCAATGCTCGCTAGGGACAGAATATGGGATGCTCACACAACTGTGCAGGTGGGGTTAGTAGCAAGCATACCTATATGGTCAAGCACCCAGCGACCTAGATGGTTTTTCATTCCCATTCCTTTCCTTGTTTGCACAGTTCTTTCACCAAGACGTAGTCCAGCCTGGGTCCCAGGGGAACTTTGAAAGCCAGCTCCTTCCAAACCTATGATCTGTTCCGAAGAAGGTCAGGGTGCAGGTCAGGACATACAATAATTCCCCCACCGGAAGGCCCTGGTCATTAGCCACCATGTTGCCATTCCCTAGTTCCCAGTTCTGCACATTAGCCAGCCCTCTGGGACAGGTAAGCTGACCCTTAGCAAATGGTGGGTCACAATTTCAAAATGATGACAGACAGACCTGCTGTTGCTCGGCTGTCTTCAGATCTGAGAGAGCTAAAGAGGAAATGCATGAGGTAATCCGTGGGGGCTTTGCCCAGTAGACAGTTCAAAGCAGACTCAAGAAATAGCACCCTCCTGACTCCAGCCTTCCAAAGAGCAGGGCACCTTCCAACAGCCACACGCCCCACCCCTTCCACTTCCAAACACATGCATGTGTGCACACAGTCAACCATGCTGGCACATGGGGACCCCTGGCATTCACTTTGCCTTACGAAGAAATTCCACACCTCCTCCCCACGTTCATTTTCCTAGAAAATCCTCCACCAATAAAAGGTTCCCGTGGCCAGGGCAGGAGGTCAGCCCTGAAATAGACGTCTCATGCCACTGCCAACTCTGTGCCATGGCTACATCTTTCTTCCAAGTCTCTCCAGACTTGGAACTCCAAAACTGCCATTCCCAAGGGATGGGATCATTTCCGACCAATTCCCCAGAGAGTCACCACTGCCCTAGAGTTCCGGGGAAAATCCTCTCTATCTCCCTAAGGTGGCCAAGGGAGACTCCAAGGTCTTTTGCTTCCCGAAAGCAGCTTATAATTTATTTGGCAATTATGGCAAATGTAGCGGCTGTCAGTAAAATTCTAGTGGTACAGAAAACAGGAAGAGATGAAAAGCCCCAAGTGCCCTGTTCTCTCCCCAACTCCTCTCTCAGCCCCAGGGATCATCCCTCTTGACAGCACAAGGTGTTCTTGGGTGATTTTTTTTTAAGGCATTTATACACCTTTCTGATACCTTTGTTCAACACTTTTGTATGATAATGAGTCTTGAAGAATGGCAGGTTTTGAGACCTATCCACAGATGGGCATGTTAGATACGTGGCAACTTCTGTCATGGCTACATCCTATTCCATTGGGTATGCACGGTATAATGTACCTACCTACCTGTGCTTTCAATAATAAGAACCTTAACTGCTATTTTCTTTCCTATTGTGTTTCAAATGTTCTATATATGACATATATCATATATATGGCATATATGATATGTTATAATACACCATATAACAGTTACATATGTGTGCATGTATGTTGGTTGGTTGGTTTTAGCTGTGTGCATGACTGCATGAGTTTATGTATGTGTGCCGTGTGCCCGTAGGAACTCATAGAGGTCAGAAGGAGCATCGGATCCCCCGGAACTAGAGTTACAGGCGGTTGTGAGCCACCATGTGGGTGCTGGGAACTGAGCCTAGGCTTCTGTAAAAGCAGCAGATGACCTCATCCATTCCTTCCTTCACTGTACTATATGCATCCTTGGGCACACCTCTCTGGCCACACAGAAGGATTCTTTTAGGAAGTCACTCAGAAGCTCAAATACCTAAAGCCAGGCACTCGGTCACAGCTGTGGTATCAATGAACAAGCCTGCCCTGCCTCTGTCCCTATGGAGCCTATAGCTTACTTGAAGACAACTCAAGAAGCCATCAAGCCAGAAAGAGATACATCATAGCTGGGACCCAAGAGGAACCAGGGCAAAAATGAAAGGCCCTAGCCGAGAGAGGACAGAGCGTTAGCGTGTTGCGGAGAACGGCAGTGTGAGGGATTCCAGGCCTGTGATATAGCATGCCCTCCAGAGAACAAAAGGTGAACAGAGTGGTTCATCTGGGCACAGAAAGTTTCAGCACCCTGGGGAGGGCGCTGAGCAGCCACAGCCAGAGGGTAGGAAGGTGAGGAGACAGGAGCTTGATCTGTATCTCTGAGGGAGTCTGAGAGAGTCAAGAATAAGCCACCCACCTGAGACACAAGCCCAGGCTGCAAAGACAGGTTGCAAGGGAAAGCCACGTCAGCAGTTTGGCAAGAACTTTAGGGAGTCTCCATGCGTGGCAAAGGGCAAAGGTTAAACGAACAGCTGGAGTCAGGTGACAATGAACCTCAGGAAAGTCAGCCATGGAATCTTCGCTGGCTGGATCAGCCAGGGTCTAACCAGCCACTTAGGTATCCAAACTGTTGAACATTAACTTTGAGAAGTGGTTACATGGGTGACAGCAGTCACTAGACACAGACAAAAAAATAAAATAAAATAAAATAAAAGGAGGCATCGAGAAACCCAGAGATGGAGGGCAAGTGGAGGAAGCTGCCCACACTTCTGTATTGGAAGGACTGAGGTGTGTTGTTGAGGGTGGGAGATACAGGGGCTAGGGCTAGGGAAAACAGTGGAAGCCAGGCCTCAGGGAGGGAGCCCAGGGGTGGCTGGGCTGCTTCTGAGGCTTACTGAGACTCTTCAAGCCTCCTTGCTTAAAGCACAAGTGCATGGACCCACACTTCATTGGCCAGCCTGGGCCACAAGTGGTAATCAGAAGAACATGAAACAGACCCAAGGGTAGCTTCCTACTGATCTCCAGGACTGCCTGGTGGAGCACACACAATGGAGAAGAAAAAACATTGGTGGGCTTCATTTCAAACACACACACACACACACACACAGAGAGAGAGAGAGAGAGAGAGAGAGAGAGAGAGAGAGAGAGAGAGAGAGAGAATCTTCTAAGACTAGCATTCAGACTGATGAATCATTCCTCAACTTATAGACCCTACACCAACATTCAACCTACATTCAACAGTATACAATAGTTCTTCTGTGAAACAGATGCTCATTGGAGCCAATTCAAACCCTGTGTTGACACCAAACAGGACCTCTCAACAAAGAGATTTAGCTTATCATTAGCTTATCATGAGGCCTCCCAGCTCAGAGGAAGAATAAGGGTTCCCTTTACCCATCCGGCTTCACCCCTCATGCAGCCTGTGGCTGGATTCAAGAGACACTGGTTCCTCTAGGTTTCCTTTGCTTCCTGCCTCCCTGGCAAGAGGCAAGTGGGCCCAAAGGAAAAGGCATCATGGGATGTCAAGGCCTTGCCAAGGAATCAGCCAGGAAACCCTGGGGTACAACTCGATCTTGGGCCACAGCTGGAAGACAGAAGGCTGTGATCTGCCCGTGGCTGTTGGGACACACAGCAGATCCTCAGCCATAATGTCCCAGGGTGCTTATCCCTGGAAAGGGAGCCTTGTGGTACCTATTCTGACAGGTGTGAGCATTAATGACACTGAGACCAGGATCAGTGATATCAAGTCCAACCGTAGCCATCATCCATAGGCGGGCACCTTCCTAAGGACTTTGTTACATTGATCCTTGATCTTTTCAAGAGTCCTTGAAGGTAGGAATATATTGTGTATAACAGATGTATATAATAGTACCATAGCTTATCCCTAGAAACACACACGGTGAAGCACGCCTGGTTGGCTACAATCCTCCAGTCACTTCTCCCGGTGTGCAGGCTATGTGCGGAGCCATGCCAGAGCTCCCGCACTGTTCAAGAAATGAGCCTTCATCCAGGCCCAGTCAACTGTCCAAGGTAGCAGGCCAATGAGGAGCACCTGCTATGAATAACAGGCTTCCAGAACCCCATGCCCTCCCCCAAGTCAACCTGCCCTGCCCATTTGCTATACTCAAGCTGAGTGAATCCTTATGGTCCAAAAGCTCAATGCATCCTGATCCTCTGGAAGTGGCCATGAGCACTCCTCCGTGCCAGCCTCAGCCTCAAACACACAATGCAGAACACCTGCTGGCCTACCACAGCATCAAACATAAATCCGTTCCTCAAATAGAGCGGAAGTGTCGCCACATTCTAACCTCGTCTCTAGTGAGCGAGTGAAGCCAGTCTCCATAAACACAGTTATTTTGGAGGTGGACATTCTCAGGACACTGGGCGGGCTGGCTGCGGGGACTTTGGTGTTTGTTTCTTGCCGTTTTTAAACTAGCAGCGGTAGCTACAACAGAAATGTCTCGTCCGTTTTGGGACCCAGAAGACAAGAGCCTTCCTCCAGCCCCAAGATGGTGCTAGCCAGTGAAGCCGAGGCTAGCTAGCCAGTTCGAAGGATTGAAAAGTAAATGCTGTTGCCAATACAACAGGGCAAAGGCTTCATGTAAGGGGGTTACAGGCCAGCCCCCCTAGAGGATTAGGATGCTTGAATCACACCAGTAAGTCCCAGTAGTCATAAGATGACTACAGCCCTGCAATGCAAAACATCTCAGCCTGGAAATGGGACTCTGCTCCTCTGAGGAACAGCCAATAGGACCCCTGGAGCCACGGAGCAGCAATCAGGTGGGAAGCCCTAGTCAGTGTGCTGTGTGTGACCCCAGAGAGGTGTCCCAGTTGCTGCGGCAGAGGATCAAAGGCCAGCCCTGTGTGGAGCTAGCCTCCTGGAGAGTGTCCGGGTGGAGAGGCATCCAATCTGGCCAGGTGGTGGGACAGATCATCTTTCAGGCGACAGCTGTTTCCGGAACACCTACTAGTTGTAAGGTTTGAACCAGCAGATCTGGCCTGCCTCCTCTACAGAGGCCTCTCCCTGGGAACTGGCCCTGAGACTGGAGGGAGGAGTTGCCTACAATTATCCTGCTGGGAAGAAGACCCCACATCCTGGGTCCTCTGAATGCAGACAGTCCTCTCACACAAAGGACTTTGCTTACCCCCTAAGAAGCTGTAAATGGTAAAGGGAATGGGCGTGCCAATTACTCTGGCTAGATCGTTACACCTATATTTTTGCCAGCGCTTCACAGTGTGCCCCGTGTAAGTATGCAGTTACTATGCACCAACGAAAACAAAGCAAACGGAACTCCAAAGAATCCCAACCAACTAGCTAAGCAGAGAAGAAAGCCCGGAAACAGAATCAAAGGGAAACAGTAAAGCCTCACTAGCCAAAAACCAGGAGATTCCGAAGCGATTTTCCTGAAAACAGACCAGAACTCAATATACACGCATCCCCAAACTCATTCTGATAGCAGAGACACGAAAACATGAGCAGGCCTCTGGAAGCCCCTTACCAACTCAGCTATCAAGGCTACGATTTGATGTTTAAGGGTCTCCTTAATATCTTTCCTGTCCGTGCTGAGCGTGAGAGCACCCAAGGATCCAGAGAAGGAAAGCTCGTGTTAGGATCAGTCTATCTAATCCTAAAACAGGCTTCCGGTATCTACCATGTTCTGTAATTGCTAAGGGGAAAAAAAGGCTTACCAACGTGTTGGTAATGATCGATAAAACATTAGCAGAAGTCCCGATGGGGAAGTTGGCAACAGATGGGTCACCAGTCACATCCAGAGGACTGCCAGACACCAGGGTCTGTGGAGGGGAGCAACAAGGCCTCCCACAAAAACTCAAGCCTAGCCTTTCAAAGCAAATTGACCAATGCTCCGTATGAGCAATCTCCAATGGAGATGCAGTCTGAGCTGCTAAGAAGTGAGTTTGAAATTCTGCGTGGTAGCCACATTCTTTTTAGTGTGTGTGGGTGTGGGTGTGGGTGTAGGGGTGAGTATACATATATAAACACGTGTGTGCACACATGTAGAGGCCAGAGGTAAATAAACAGTGTCTTCCTCTATTCCTATCAAGTTTTTGAGACAAGATCTCTCACTGAACCAGTACATTCATTTAACAGAAGTAAATGGCCCGGAAGCTCCAAGGATGCCGTTCCTGTATCCCTGTAAAATTCAAGTTCTCATGCCAACATAACAGACACTTAACTCCTCAGACTCTATTGTCTCCTCAGGCCCTAGGAGCTAGCTACCTTCTTAACAAAGTGAAGCTAGTTATAACAGCACATTTTTTTTTACCCCAATATAGCCAACACCTTATCATTCCAACATGTAACTTACTTAAAAAAAAAAATCTGTAAGTTGGTTTAAGTTATTTTTTTCTATACAAAATCTAAAAATCTGATGTCTATCTGATGTGTTGATACATTTCCATTAGGACCACCCACAGTTCCAGAGCTCATAGGCCACGTGGGTCCGGGGACTGTGGGACAGCACAACAATGGTTGAGAACCAGAAACTCACAGGAAATATAAGGCTCAGTGGGAATCCTTAATGACACCGTGAAGAAGGATCAGCCAAGCCTCCATATGGAAAACCATGCAGGATGGACGCCTGCTTTGAAAAAAAAAAATTTTAAAGTCCTCTAGAGACTTAATAAGACAACCATGTCTGGACTCTTATCTGAACAAATCCATGGTGAAAATAATTTAGGAGACAATTAGAGGAATGAAAATATTGTCTGGGTTTTTTTATGAAAGAAAATGACTGTGTTTGGTAGGTGTGACTTTATGTCTTTTAAGAACCCAGGCCAGATGCGGTGGCGCAAGCCTTTAATTCCAGCACAAGGGAAGCAAGGAGAGGAGAGACCAGCCTCGTCTGTCTATATAATGAGTTCCAAGACGGGGCTACATGAGAAACTGTCTCAAAGATGGATGGATGGATGGATGGATGGATGGATGGATGGATGGATGGATGGATGGATGGATGCATGCATGCACAGATACATAGATAAACAAATGACCCCCTACTCTATATACAACATTCAGATGGATGGATGGACAGACAGGCAGACAGGAAAGAACCTGGGCTCATTCAGTGAAGTGCTGGCCACATAAGCATAAGGAACTGAGTTCAGATCCCCCGCACTCGTAAAAGGCCAGCACTGGAGAGGCAGGAAGGTGCCTGGGGCCCCCTGGCCAGCTGATGTAGCCGAACAGGTTAGCTCCAGATGCAGCAAGAGACCCTGTCTTAAAAACTAAAATGGAGGGGGTTGGTGAAATGGCTTAGCCAAGAAGAAGAGCATTTACCACTAAGTCTGCGGACCTGAGTTCAGCCCTCAGAACCCAAAGAGTGGAAGGAGAAACAGACTCCTTTCGATTGGGTGCACACCTGCACAAACACATGCACATTGCAAGCAAACACACACACACACACACACACACACACACACACACACCTACTCTTTTTTGGAGATCACTTAAAGAACATCAAATAGTTCAGTGGCTGGGGCAGAGGGGTGTCCACACGTTAGCTCTGCCACAAGACAGGTCATGAGTGGGTTAACCTCTGGTACAGCTGATTGGTAGGTGAGTGAAGGGGCTACTTTACTCCTCTGGATCGAGGCACATGCTTTCCCCAAATGAAGAGTTGCGCTTCTGTTAATTAAGGAGAACCCTCTGTAACAGCTGCCCTAACAAAGCACCCAAAAGGGGCGGTGGTGGAAGGATTCTGGAATGCTTAAATCCTGGCTCTTTCTGTGGCTCCTTCTGTGACTTCAAGGATATCCTGCTAGTTACAGTGTCTCCGTTTACCACTAAGCAGGACTGAAATTCTGCCCCCAGGCCACAAGGGACTGTCCTAAAGGTTAAATAAAATCATCCAAGCAGACTGCAGACACCGCCAACAGTCAAGTGACGTTATTGGCATCACCATCTTCAGTAAAGAAGGTGTCACTCATAGGGTCCACCTGGGCAATGTCACTCTAATGAGTTGTGCCTTCCCATCCAAAGGCACAAAGGATCCCTCTGTGGAGCCCTTGGACAGATGCAAGGAGTTTCTGTCTCCATCAGACCTTGAGAACCGGAAGTCGTAGCTTAAAGGAGAGGCTATGAGGTAAAGCAATACTGGTCAATGCCCCATTAAGGCACTTAGCCTATAGGCAGAGCCAAAGTCAATGGGGCTTTTGGCAAATGCCCTGTCCGAGACAGAAGCAAAGCACCTTCATCTCAAACTCTACCACCAATGATATCAAAACGAGGCTCCATTTGGCAAGCAATGTGATTGAGGATGGAAGCTTTACTCCTACTGTGTCCTGCGCTCCAGCTCTCCAGGGCATTTAGCTGTCACCTCCTAAACGCTCAGGAAAGACAGGAAAACAGCACAGTGACCGGGCCAGGCATGTGCAGCTGGGGACAGAGGGTTTCCCAAGGGACACAAGGCCAAGCCTTGGGTGGTCCAGGCAGAATTCTGAGTCCCCAGGCCATCTGTGAAGCACAGCTCTGTTTACGTAGCCTCACTGCCCCAGACTCTCAGGACAAACGGAAGCTGTAGAAAGAAGGTCAGGAGAGGAGGCGCCCCAGAGCAGGGCTCTGTGAACACCGACCAGCTACCATCAGGAGGCACGGGTACGACAGTTGTGTTTTTTAATCAGTGAAAAATCCTAAATTCCAGAGCGTCAGAGGTGATAAAGAAAGGACAAGGGACCCTCTCCGTGAAGCCCAAGTTAAAATGCCCATGTCATGTCCACAACTAAGGGCACCCTACCTGAATGGCACAAACCACCATCACTCCTTGAGGTGGGGGTGGAGGGGAGCAGGAGGAAGAGCTCCAGCAAACTACCTTGTGCAAAGCCTTCTTCCAGCTATGGAGAAGGGCTAGTGAAAGCCCACTACAGAGCGGGTGACATGCGTTGAGGATGAGATAGGAAGACTAGTGTTAGCATCATTACCCATAAACTCTTCATGGAGACTGGTACCACTCGTTCTCCTTGAAGAATGCACCCTTCCTAAAAAGCAACACACACATGATCCCTCCCTGTCACAAAAGTCTCCACTTCGGAGGCAGAGTGAAAGGGGCCCTGAACTGTGCTCAGGAATTCTTTGCTGGCATCGGAGACTACCGCCAGGCACAAAGGGAGGGACCCACACGCCACACACCCAAACACCAAGTCCCGCTCTTAAGTGAGGTAGTTTTGGCTCAACTCGCTCGCTCGCCTCAGCATATCAGCATATCCTATCCCAGGGCGCCGGTTTGACTAAGCACATTCTAGAAACGGCCCTGGAATGGGAGACGGATCCCCACCCTGGCACCTGCTCAGGTCCCCGTAGCAAAATCTGATCACTCTGCAGCATTCCACGATCAGGCCAGAACAGTCAGCTAGTACCAAAGGTCACAGGGGCTTGGAAACACACCTCTTTGACCAGGCTGTCCTACTCTGAGACAAAGATGCTCGTGCATTCATCTCAAAGATGGACAGAGGACAGCCACTTGAAAGAGCCAAAGACTGGAAACACACCCATCTGCAGGAAGATGTTTAGATAACTTCCTAAGAAGGAAGAGTCCGTAGCCACAGAGAAGCCGGCAACAACCCGTTGTTATTGTTTAGACTGAAAACGGCCTGGGACGTGTGTATACAATTCTGTCATCTGTTTAAACAAGCATGAAAAAGAAATAGAATCTGTATGTGTTCGCTTCTGTATACTGAGACTAGACTACCTTGGAAAGGAAGGCCCAAGAATGTGTGCTTCTGTCCTCTGTGAGGAGGGGACAGGTAGCTCGGTCACAGGGTAAGAAAAAGGCCTGTCTCGCCACTGTGAACTTCAGTTACTAAAGAACATGGTGTGCAGACACGAGGACCTGGGTCCAGATGTCCGGCGCCCACATAAAAAGCCAGGTACGTCAGCACATGCTTGTTTCCGAGAGCAGAAGGAGCGTGCTCCAGATTCAGGGAGAGACCCTGCCTCAAAAAAGTAAGATTGGAAAGAGAGATAAAGATATCCAACCTTGACCTCCAACCTACACACGATCGTATGTAAACATGCATGCTCACACACACAGACACACACACAATCAATCAATCATCAGTAGAAGAATCTAGCCTCACAGTCTGGACCAATACCCCCCCCCCAGCAGCCCCACAACTGAGTGCTGCCGCCCCCCCTCCAACACACCCCCAAAGCCCAAAACCTCAACACAGAGCAAAGTACTGCACAGCCACCACCCAACCAAGAATTCCATTCAGGCCTCATGTTTAATCTCATAAGCCTTGTAAATTTCACATTCCACTCCAAATCCGTGCCTACTTTAATAGGGGAATAATATTTTAAACGGCTCCCTGGTTTAAATGGCTTAACCTCTGCCCCCTCGGCCAAATCTTCTAAAGTGAACTTGGCCAGAAAAGGGCTTCGAGTTCTCAATCGAGCACCAGTTAAACTCAGTCACCTTTCCACCTCATAGGAAACAAAAACCCCTCCCCTGCCAGGTCTCTGGGCCGCAGTTTTTAAATTACGTATTAGTTAAAGCACTCGACTGCTCTCCTCTTGGGTGGGCAGGTCAAATGAACACGTGAAGAAGACAGGACAGACACAACCTGGCTTTCTCCATCTCTCATGTCCCCACAGGCAGCAACACCCCAGTTTAGAAGGAGTTTCTGGTCCTCTTTGAAGTCTGCAGGGAAAGAGTGCACAGGACCCCCTGGAAATCTGAGGTGGGACAGACATCCTTTCTTCCGGGGAACATTCAGGAACAATCCACCATCAGCTTCAAAGACTTTACTGTTCTCTTTCCATAGGGAAGACCTTTGCCATCATACCTTACTGCCCCTCTTAAGCTATGCCTGGCACTGACACCCAGTTTCCAATGACCCTTCCAGGATACAAGGCCATATCTGTTTTGCTGCCTTTTTTTTTTTTTAAAGACCAATAAACTGCAGTTAAAGGATCAGATCTCACTATAGAATCAAACGGCCGAATGGAAGTAACCGAGCCAAGTTTCACTTCTCAAGAAACCAAGGTCAAGATCTCCCCGAGCTTTCTCCGAAGGGGGTGGGGAAGGGGGATGTTTTTCAAATCCCTTTTTTCCTGATGACTGTCTCCGAGCCCAATTCAGTAAGTGCTGTGGACTGGCTCCACTTGCCAGCCCAGAACGTCACAAACCTAGATCTAATCCCAGATAGGCCACTTGTAGTTGCGCAGCCTAGAAGAGGTCATTTAACCTCCCTCGGCCTTGTTCTGAGCCTCATACAAATTAATGCTATTCTGAGTTTCTCCCATAAATGGGGCTAAAACCAGCCCCACCTGCTCAAGTTGTCAGAGGATGAAGAGGAGACAGCGGAGTGACCAACACCTCTTACTAAGTATTCCATCAACAACAGGCTTACCCCTGACTCAAACAAGACATGTTTCAGCAAAGGGAGACCACAAGAGCAGGAGGGAAAACCTTACAGTTTTCTGACGCTCTCCCCAAAGCCTTCCCTCCCAGGGCCTGATGGGAAGGGAATCCAGACAAGCATTAACTCCACCAGTGTGGGGAGCAGAAGCCCAGTCCCACAGCCCCAGGCAAGGAAGCCTGCAGCCTGGGCTCTGCCACCTTCTAAACCCAGAAAGGAAATGGCAAATGAAACCAGCAGCTGTCCAAGAATCGGAAAACCCATCCTGGCCCAGAGGTCTAGGAACCTCACCGAAAAATTACAACAGTCCAGCTGCCCCTCCAAACAGGCTCACCCTTCCCGTCCCCACCTCCCTACAGGGCTCTCCGAATTAAAAGTACAGACACATGACGGGCCTCGGCCAAAGCAGGTGAAGAGTAGTAAGCTCGCTAGCAGAGTCCAGTGGCCCAGGATAAGCACAGGCTTGTGTAATAACAATTTTGGAGTTTTGGGTTTCTTTATTTAAAAAAACGAGAGAGAGAGAGAGAGAGAGAGAGAGAGAGAGAGAGAGAGAGAGAGAGGGGGGGCCACACACACACACACACACACATGTGAAGGGGGGGTAATTGTGTGACATTTGGAATTCTGGGGACTTTTCAGAGAGTACATAAGTTTTTGGTTGGTTGTTGGTTACTGTTGGTCACGGTTTGTTAAGTAGTCATGTGCAAAGAAGAAGCATACAAGAAGAAATCAGATATCCTGACAGAGATCAAATTTGCCCCCGAGGAAGCCCCCAGTCAATCAGCAGAAAGTAGTATAATGACAACTTCGTCCCCTTTCCAACCCCCGACTTTATTCAGGGATCTCTCTCCTTCCCCACTATCCTTTTTTCTCCCTTATCTAGTGTTAGGGGCTTGAAATGGTAGAAGGAGGAAGACCTCACAAGCAGCAAAGACCAGCTACAGGCATGCTCAAAGAATGCCTAACAATGTGTCCCTTGGAGAGCAGATCAACAAAGCCCTCGGCAGTGTACCCTGGACCATCTGGCCCAGTGTCAAGAAACTGACAGAGGGGGCTGTCTGTCATGCAGCAGGAGCCAGCTTAACTTGCTGGAACCAGGGGGTTCAAGAGCCTGGTCAAAGGTATCGTTTCTCACAACTCCTGACAGGGAGACCCAGGTTTTCCTGCTATTTCTAATCCACTGTAGAAAACATCACTGTAATGTCATGTTGCTATTCCCCCTGCTTCCTGGACTTGCTTCTTCACAGACTAACAACAAGCGCTTTGCAAGTCTAGTGGGGATGCAGGCCAGGAGCTTCCGGGTCAGGAGGGCAACTGAGGTGGGTTCAGGCCCCCACCACCTCTCTTCAGACTCTGAGAAAATAACCAGGCTTCACTACCAGTTTGTAAAACGAGGGGTTTCCAGTAAAGATTTAAATATATACCACATAATGCCAGCCAGAGTCTGGAGACATGCTCATTAGTTAATGCCAGCTGCTTACTCTCACTCTGTAACGGTGACATCTATGTCATAGGCAGGCCTAGTGCCTGGCTTGGGCATCTGGGCTATGATCACAGGCGTCAGGCAACCTCAGAGAACAAGAGAGAAGACGGAGATTAAGAATTCATTTCCACACACCCAGTTGGAGATCCGATGGCCAGAGCTGCATCTACAGAAGAGGGATGGGCGACAGGCCACTGAAGCCAGAAGGGATAACTCAGATTCTCTAGCACCACAGGAGAAAAAATCTCAACACATAGTTTTATCACCATTGTAGGAAATACCAAGTGAGTCTTTTCTACCAAAGACTACAAAATGTGTGTTTAAGAGCCAGGTGTAGTGCTTGAATCCCAGCACTTGGGAGGCGGAGACAAGTGAATCCCTGTGAGTTTGAGAATAGTCAGGTCTACACAGTGAGTTCCAGAATAGCCAGAGCTACTACATTACATAGCGAAACCGTGTGTGTGTGTGTGTGTGTGTGTGTGTGTGTGTGTGTGTGTGTGTGTGGTGGGGGGGGGGGGGTGGGAACCATGTGTGTAGGAAAAGGAATTAAAATCGTTTTTTTTATCTCCCTCACCTTGTGGGACTTTTAAGCAAGTACTCTAATTCCCCCACCCCCACCCCAGCAAGTAAAACCTTTGTTTACACAAAGGTCTTAGAAACTCATGGCCTGAAGCACCGAGGCTTTCCTCCCTGAAGCAGGGACCTCTTTCCCCTTCCAGTGAGCCAACTGAGTAAGACCGTGAGATCCGACCCCAGCCAATGGGGAAAGATGTAGCCACCACCACAGGAGCTAGAAGAAAAACCCCGGGGCACTTCCTGTCTCCGTGCACCGGCTATTCCCCCAAGCACACCAACCTCTTGATCAAGAGTCAAGTTTGTCTTGTCTGGACACTTCGGTTGGAATCGTGGTCTCTTTCTTTGTGACCTCTAACAGCCTTACGGAAGTCACAGTCAATGCCACTTGCAAGAGGCCTGAGGCTGGGCCCTTTTCATAAAATTAAGGATGCTTCACCATGAGATGGGTACTTTGGAAAAAAAAAAAAAAACAAGAAAAGTTTGGTCTGGCTAAGTGAGACGCTCACAGCCATCCGGTGACCCGGAGATAGGTTCTTTTCAGAACAGGTGGCCCGACTACCCTGCTTTTTTTCCTAAGGCTCAAATATTTTGTAGAGTATGAGATGACAATTTTACAAAGGGGACAGACACTCTTTAGCAAAGGGGATATCTCAGTCATCTTCTGCAACCACTGTACTTAGCAGGTCTGTAGAGAACAAATGGGGGATGAGGGGGCTCAGAGGCACTCCCCCTTGCTTATCACTGCCAGGGAAAAGGGGGAGAGTACACAAGCATGCAAGGCCAGAGACAAGGTGCAGCAGACATATAATAGAGACAAATGAACAGGGACTTGGGAACAGAAATGGCTGCACAGCCTGGAGACAGCCCTGCCTTAAGGCCTCTTCAAGAATCAATGTAGTAAAAGAAAAAAAGTTCTCACACACCAGAAAAACATTCCCCCACCCCCTCTTTCCAATTCAAACAAGAAGTCATCAATGGCCACACTGTGGTAATTTGCCAAACAAAGCAAAAAAAAAAAAAAAACATGCTTTGAATTTCTTAGAAGGGCGGGTCTCGGGTGCGACTTCTTCCCAGAGCTGCTGGCTCAGTCTGGTGTCTCCCCACAAATGCCTGGTGTGGGTGAGATGCTCAAGGACGCACCCCCCCAAGGCTGACCGACTGAAGACACCTCCGTTCTAAAAGAATAACCGAGCCAAGAAGACCATGGCACCCTTCCCTCCATGGCTCAAAGAGATCCAGTGCCATGCTGTCCCCTGAGGTCATTCTAAACAGAGCCTATGTGTACTGAAGATGGGACCCAATGGAGACGGAACCAGATGTGACTTGGTTGGCCATTTAACCAAGATGGCGGCGATCAGAAACTGGGTCTGCCGCAGTCAAAGCAGAAGCCGGGATCATCTATCTCCCTGATGGGCCTCCTGAAGAAGGCAACTTGGTGAGCACAGACCAGACTATGGCCAGCTTCCTGGGGCTGGGATCAGATGGGGGCAGGGAATAAGAGGGTAACAAGGAATAAATATAGCCAAAATACTCCAGCCTGGCCACCTGCAAGCAAGACAGGTGATGACTCATACCCCTGGACCTCAGCTTCCCCATC
Organism: Arvicanthis niloticus; assembly: GCF_011762505.2. Lineage (NCBI taxonomy): Eukaryota > Metazoa > Chordata > Mammalia > Rodentia > Muridae > Arvicanthis > Arvicanthis niloticus. The sequence goes on along the minus strand of NC_047675.1, from coordinate 43,166,400 downwards.
TGCATGGTGAACCTAGGTAGCAGCTGCCTCACAGGCCCGCAGCTCAGAACAAGACTTATCAGGAAGATGTCCCATGGGTATTTGCTCAGTAAGTCAAGTCGTTCAGTCAGGACTGGCCCTGCAGTCACCTTACTTCACAGGTAAGGAAATGTTAATGTTGATGACAGAAATGTACCCGCCCCCCCCACGCCACCCCCCAAGCAGGATCTCAAGACCAGGGTCTCGCCCCCTGCACAACTGCCCCACAACTTCACACACACACCATCCAGAAAGACAGCCAGCTCCACCCTTCTCTGTTCCCTTCAGGAATGCAAGACACATGTCAATCAAGCAGGAGGACCAAGGAGGCCAGAGCAACATGTGGCCAGGGCACTGCCAATGCTCCCCCTAGGGCCAAGAGCGGCTGGCTCAAAGAACTAGAGTCCCCTGAGGCTTCTCGCTGCAAACAAAATCAGAGGAACAGGCCCTAAAATAGGAAGGGCATCGCCTGCCCTGCGTCACAGCCACAGCGCGGTGTTCTTTGTTTTGCTTCCTGCCAAGTTACTCAATCTCAAAAAAGTCCTTTGCAAGATGAGCCTGAAATGCAACCCCTCCTCCGCCCCGCCCCCAGCCCATCTACTGGCCCGGTGGGACTTCACCAGCACAGACTTCCTGTTCTCCAGGAAAACTGGAGGTGCCCACCTAGAGTCTTGGGTTCTTGGTAGGTCCAGGCGTGGGGCTCCAGGAAGCACAGGAAGTGGCCAGCCTTTGCATATTTTTCAAAGGATAACCACCAGATTTGCTCACGGGGGCAGAAAAAAAAAAACTTTAAACATTCTTGAACATTTTTTGGCAGAGGGCACCTACACAAGCTGGCAATATCCCATCTCCCTGGGGTCTTCTGTCAGTTCAATTCATGGTGCCTTCGAAAGAAGCAGGTGCTTGGGCCTTGGGCACATGGAAGCCAGGAGGGAGGGAGAGGGGCAAAAGAGAGAAAGTATGACCGGCTCAAATTCTTACCCTCGGGAACTCACAGCAAGTCCATCACCTATATACTCAACTGGTGCAAGGTCGGGCACTGAACAACACTGTGCTTGTCAATAATCCATCACTGGATCCCATCTCTCCTGCTGAGCTACTGACAAGAAATGGTTGCTGGGAGAGGCAGAGTCATTTTCTTCAGTAATGCAGTTACTAGTAAGTTGTCCATCTAGTCCATAATCCTGTGCTATGTGCACACACACACACACACAAACACACACACGCTCACACGCTCACAGGCACACACACACCACCACCACCACGAAAGGAGAAGGTTAACATGGTAGAATTAAGGGGGATCAGATGGGGGCAGGGAATAAGAGAGTAACAAGGAATAAATATGGCCAAAATACATTATGTATAAAGTTATCAACAAACAACAAAAATTTAAAATAATAAGAGCCCAAATCCAAAAAAAAAAAAAAAAAAAAAAAACCTTAAATCACAGTAGTTGTGGCCTCATGTAGGAAATCCAAGGTAGAGAGTTGGTATGACCCAGTCACAGGGAGAACGTGGATCTGAAGCAGGTTGAAAGGCCAACTTCTCCCTGGAGGCTGGAAGAAATACCCACCCTACCTCCAAAGACACGGGTATGGGTACCACGCAGAGTATGCTGGGGTTGTGGCCAGGCCAGAGCAGAGGAATCTAGATGCTTCCAACATGGGGCCAAAATAGGAGCACCTCAGCAGCCGACAAGCCCAGACTTGAATCTGAGAGTTCAGAACAACAACTGCAGGCCCTGGGTTGGGCAGGGCCGGGCCAGGCCAGGCTGCCACACACCGAAGTAATCACAGGCTCTGCTTAGGGCGTTGGGAGAGGGGTGATCGTCAGGTCCCTGCTACAGCCTTGTAGGAAGCCTTCAGGCCCTATCCGATGTAGATCTACCTGCATTCCAGATGTGAAGTCTTGAGCCATCTACAAAGTCAAGTAGGTGCTCTGAATGGACATAGATGCGGAGCAGACAAATCGAAGATGCAGACGCTAGGTCGGGACTGCCTCCCGAAGTGAGGGACAAGCATAGTGAGGCAGTGCATGGTGAGATGGGAGAATCTGGACCTGCTGGAGTCACTTCCCAACCTTTGAATGAGAAAGCAAATGGCAAGCCAGCTCTAGAGGTCAGGGAAGGGGCGAGGTGCCTATGAAGTGCAGACACATGGAGACAGGCGTACACTCAAGTCTATGCACAAGTCCTCCGGTGCACAGGTCTGAGGCCCGCACATCCACGGCGTGGGGAAGAAAGGGCCCGATGTCGCATATGTGCACTGGTAAATATATACAGCTGTGCATGCAGGTGTTACAACATGGATGGGTTTGAGAACACGCACGCACGCACGCGTGCACACACACACACACACCACCACCACGGAAGAACAGCATTGTGCTAGACTTTGAAGCCCGTGCTGGATCAAAACTAGAATGGCATCTTGGCCTTGCTTCATGCAAGTCAGTGACCTAACCTCTCTGGCCTCAGTTTCTTTATCTGCAAAACGGGCTAATTATAGTGTCAACCTCCTAGTGTCATTAGTCAGGGCTCTACTAAAAGAGTAATGCTGAGCCAAGGCAGTAGCTCGGGTGGCGCTTATATAATGTGCCTGAGGTTGGTTTCCCTCCCTCCCCACCCCCCAAAAAAGTTGAGAAAGTCAGTCTTAGATACAAAAGGGAGGCTGCTAAAGACTCGGCTTCAAAATAAATAAGAGTGTATGTGGACAAACACTTGCACTATTGGATACACGACTTCTTACACTCCAAAAGAGATATGGAGCCAAGGGCAGAGTGTGCAGCCCCACTCGGGGGCTGGAAGTTCCAGGGTGTGCAAGAACTAATGGGAGGTATCTGCATCCACACTAGAGGGAAAGTTTACCCTCGTCTCCAGAATACTTCTCTTATAGAAGCTGACCAGGGAGGAGAGGTTGTGACAAATCGAGGGACACAGGGGAACTGTGTGACACAAGGCCCGTGCACGGGACACACTCTGTGCTGGCATCTGCTGCCTGATTTTTTATCAACCTCCTCCCCCATTGTCATCACAAGACCGAGTTCTGAGTGAGGCAAGTCCCCACAGAGGCCAACAGAAGTGATCATGGGGTTCCGGGGCCCGTGTACAACCCCGGAATCTCCTCCTGTCAGTGCATCCACTCTGAGAACAAAGGAATGGATGAACCCTGGAGCACAGGGAGGAGTGAGCTGGGCGCAGTCTAAAGGAACCTGAAACCCAGTGCCCATCAAACACGGGATGTAACAAAGGGGTACAAATGCTGCCATGAGAGTAGAAGGTGGGAACGGAACTCCCTTCTCCATCACCTGGAGCAGAGCAGGGTGCCAGGCAAGCAAAGGAAGTCATCCATATGGCTGTCAGCCTACAGCAGCTGAGGGACCAGTGATGCTCTATAGGGAAGGAGTTTCCAGGGTCCAAGCCCAGTGGCTTCACACGGGTCAGGGCACCAGGGAGTCTTCTGTGGAAATCCAGAAGGCTGGCATCCTGAGCTCCAAGTCCCGTGGGGTTGTAGATTAATGGGCTCTCAGATGCCAAAGGTGGAATACCCTCTCGGAGCTAGCCTAGCCAGGATGTCAGCAGTATGATGACTTATGGCCGGGGCTTGTCAGAGAGCGCTGTATTGTCAGGACCTGATGGAATAATGACAGAGTCCCATAGTCCGTTCTGGAAGCTACCAGCGAGGCTCAGGGTCTCTCTGGGAAGAACTAGGAGTCGACCTAGCTAAGCTAAGCAGCTCAAGTTGTCGGCTCACAGCTCTGGGAGGCCTGGAACGGCAGCCCAGCCTTGGCTCATTGCAGCCTGGGGTAGATTATCTGGTAGAACTATACTTCAAGGAAGCTAGGCCAGGCCAAGGTCTATGAAACATACTCAAGACACAAAGCATCCCACAGAAGGCATTTCCTTAAAATGGTAGCCCTTAGGGCTTGGCTTTGCCTGGCAGATGCTACCAGACCCTGCAGGCATTACCACTGCAGGAAGGGACCTTCAAATAGAACCCACCACCTCTACCTGCCCCCAAAGCCCTCCCTGGGGAGCCAGGGGCCTCAGCTATCTCCTCAATGAGATCTCCCACAGTCCAGACACCTAGGCCATCTCTGCCACCCTTTTCCAAATGCTGGATTCACTGGCCAGCAGAGGCTAGCCGGTCTATGTGCCAGGCTGTGGGAGATGTCCCAGGCATCATCTTCAGATTGCTTTCTCCCTCCTGAATCTGCCCTCTGGCCCTCCTCCTCTATTCTGTTAAGCAGAACATCCTTCTCACTGTCTGATGACACTTATCCAAGAAGTAGCCCAAAGGTGGAATAGCTTTCAAGCTGAGATTTCCCGGGCTCTGCCCCTGGCCCCAAATGTACTCTGGGGTCTCTGGGACCTGACACCTAGTTCAAACTGGATAGTGTGTCTTAAAGGGCTTCATCTCCATGGAGTCAGCTAAAGAGACACAGGACACCAAGTTCACTGGAAACCTATGGACAAAGTCCATCCAATTTAGAGCCGAGACTCCGCCCATGCTGGCGCCTGAGCAGCCGGGCAGCCACCACACCAGTGTGCACAGGCTTCATGAAAGAAAAGCACAGGTATGATTACTCAATCCAAAGCTTATTCAGCACACATCAGCTTAATATTTATTTTAAGGCCTGGTGGATGGCTCAGTGGTTGAGGAAGCTTGCCACCAAAAGCCCAAGGACCTGAACTCAATTCTCTTCTCGGGACCCGCAATTTCCGGGAAGGAAAGAACCGACTCCCATAAGCCGTCTTCTGACCTCTACACACACATCCTGGTGCATGCGTGCGTGTACACAAACACCTTACAACAAATACATGTAACAGAAAGTTGGAGAGATGTCTACTTTAGGTGACGGAATGCAATAAGTAACCATAGTGTTCCCTGTGGGTAGGTCCTGCTCTTGCTGGTCTCAGCAACCCTAAAGTGGGCTCATTACTACCCCCATAATACAGATGAGAAAACTGAGGCAGCAGTGAGCTCACTGCCCTGGATTTGAAAGGGCACAGGCCACATCCTCAACTTGTCTGACCCAGTACATGACTTCACCCACTTCTTTGATCCTACCCTCTCCCCAGTTCCTTCCCTTAAGAGACTGGAGGACAATTATCACACAAATGTAACATAGTTGAGGGAATGGATCTGAGGAATAGCAGTTCGCTGTCTCCTCGGCACAGGAGGTAGAAAGAAAACTGACAGCCACTGGTACCCTAAAGAGCAAGGGAACTCCAAAAGGGAGGGTCCTGGCTTCCAAGAGGAAGTGACAGATCTCACTGGTTGGTGTCTTAGACCTCTAGTCGCTTTGGTACTTGTCCAGCACAAAGGAGAAGAAACAGATCCAGGTTGGTCCAGATACAGGGACACCCGCCTCCTAGGAGAAGTAGCTTGGAGAACTCCAGGCAGGGGCTGACAGCAGAAAGACTGTGCTCTGGATAAAGAGCCACTCCAGCCACACCCATCAACCTCCCCACGTGGGTCCCGCCCTAAGCGGGCTGTCCCATCCCTCTCTGGACGCCAGGGAGGAAATCAGCAACTTCCTTCTTCACAGGAAATGGAGTGGCCACCGGCGGGGCTGTTTTGTTTTTCTCTACAGGTCCACTCTGGGCACGCCAGAGCTTATCCGAACTGTTGTAGCCCCTGGCCTCGTCACTCCCATTCACCACACCGTCCACTCTTGCTGGGCCCCATCCTCCTTCCCTTTCTACAAGCCAGAAGTCCCTCTTGGACCATGAAAGTCCATTCCCTGTGTGATGACAATAACCCTGGCGAGGACAAGTACAGGTGACTCTTGGTGAGTGTCTACCATGAGCAAGGGCCAAGCACTGGCCGCGAGGCCTCAGACAGCTTACATGGACCTGTTCAAGACCTGGCTTGCTTTATTAAAGCCTTAAAGTTCTGAGCATCAGTGTAGTCCTGGGTACCTATGTGGTCCTGGGCATGTGTGGCTACTGACATCATGTCAGTGCTGAGGGTCCGACATGGTGAGTCCCTAGACCGCCGACACACTGCACACAGCCCCCAAAGTCAGCTCCTCCGAAGTCCTCTTTCTTAATGCCCTACCTCCTCCAGGCAGGGTGTCCCTTCCTTCCAGAGGTAAGGGGTCACCCAGACTCCACAGTTCTGAGTGAGGAGGAAGAGGCCCTCGCTCTGCACCCAGACTCCACAGTTCTAAGTGAGGAGGAAGGGGCCCTCACTCTGCACCCAGAGCAGCCACATGGCTGCTTTCTCAGCTGCTAGGTCAACAAAGGGTAATTCTGGGACAGGATCCCGGCTCGCACATCTGCTCAATTCTCAGCACTCGCATGGAAACCATTGACGGGCCCTGATCTGAGTCCCCGGCTCGGGACACACAAGAATGATACAGACATATCTGAAATTAAACTCCACCTGGGCTACAAGGGGTGGGGTGTCTCCAACACCCCACCAAACTAATTCTTTTCCTTTACTCAGGAAACTCTTCAGAGAGCCAGGAGGTAACTGGCATGGAAGCTTCTGGAACATTCTTCATCCAGGTAGATGAGACTGTTTACATTTTTGACCTGGGATCTTCTATTATGTGCTAAATCACTGTCTTTGTTAGGGTTTCTACTGCTGTGATAAAACACCATGATCAAGACAACTTGGGGAGGAGAGGGTTTGTTTTATTTGGCTTATGCTTCTACATCATTGTTATCATTGAAGGAAATCAAGACAGGAACTTAAACAGGGGAGGAACCTGGAGGCAGGAGCTGATGCAGAGGCCATGGAGGAGGGCTGTTTACTGGCTTGCTCCTCATGGATTGTTCTGTGGCTGTCCTTTTGTTATTTCACAGGTTCGTCTTTCTTCCACTTTTCTTCACCCTCTTTTTCTCCAACCCCCTAACACTAGATAGGAGAGAGAGGAAAAAAAAAAAAGGATGGAGAAGAAAGGAGAGAGATCCCTGAATAAAGTCAGAAAGGGGGCAACATTACCGTTAGACTGCTTCCTGCTCATTAGGGGCATCGAGTTCCTTGGGGCAAGTTTGATCTTTGCCAGCAGGATATCTAATTTCTTCTTCTTCTAGCTGTTTCTTCTTTGCACATGGCTACTTAATAAACCACAACCAACAAAAACCAACAGCCAGCCAACCCCTGTCAACAACCAATAACCGCCAACCCTCGGCTCTCGTGTGTGTGTGTGTGTGTGTGTGTGTGTGTGTGTGTGTGTGTACCCTCTGAAAAGTTCCCAGAATTCCAAACACCACACAATTACAGAAGCTATCTGCTGCTGGCAAACCCATACCCCTGGTAGAGCACAAGGCAAATCATAGTTAGTTGCAACGGGGCATTATCCCCACACCTGAGATTGAAATGAAAACATATTCATGTATTTCTGGGTGGTTTGTTTTGTTTTGCTTTGTTTTTAAGAAACAAAAAATTCCAGAATCCTCACTATACTGCTCAGCCTGCTTCCTTAGAGAACCCAGGACCTCCAGCCCAGAGATGACCCAATCACAATGGGCTGCCCTTGCCCCCATCCATCACTAAGAAAATGTTCTGTGTGTTTGCCTGAAGCCTGATCTTACATAGGGCATATTCTCAATTGAGGTCTCCTCCTCTCTGATGATTCTCTAGATTGTGTCAAGTTGGCATAAAACCAGCCAGGACAATTTTTTTTTTTTGGGGGGGGGGGGCACACTCATGTTTGTTTGCTTGAAAGATTAAAAAAAATCAGCTAATAAATAAGTCATCTTTCCGAAAACGATCTAAGAGAAACCACCAGTCCATAGGCTACACCTGAAACTGAACCAGGTTGGGCTGGCTCTGGTCAACCCTGGAGCCATCAGTCAGAACTGGGACAGGGACTTGTCCTCCTGAAGTTTGGTTTCCTGTTGGATGTCCCATGTGGAGGGTCAAAGTGGCACATTTTTGGTGTGTGCCACTTACAGAAACACTATCACCATTATACTAATCCCCTGCCTCAGTTTCCCAATGTGTAACAAATAATTGAATGTCATCTATAGGGGCTGTAGGGGCTCACCTCACATTGCATCCAACATCCAAGGTCACCATCTTCAGCCGATCTTTGTATAATCCACACCAAGTACCAAGCCTGCTGCCAGTGAGCAGGAAATCTCATTCCACTCAGCCCTCTGCAGGTCGAGAAGGCAGACAACATGGATACCTATCTGTACTTTGCATGCAGAAGGCCACTAAAAGAGAGGGCAACTGCCTCCCCAAGCGGCTTCTAAAGCTTCTACAGCCATGGCAAAGTGTGGGCAGGGCAGCTCCGTAATGCTGACAGGCCAGGGACATCTGTGTGCCGGGACTGTGCTCATGAATCTGGGTTACCTGCAAGGGACAGCTGGGGAAAAGGATGCTGCTAGGTCAGGTCCCGGGCCTAGTCCTAAGACCCAAGTGTGACTCTACTTATGTGACAATGGCTCTTGGATGTCAACTTGATGAGATTCACAATCACCATGGAAACAAACCTCTGGGCGTGTCCACGAGGGATTATCTAAATTGCTTAATAGAGAAAGGAAGAACTTTAGGTGATGGTAACACACACCTTTGGTCCCGGCACTTTGGAGCTAGAGGCAAGCGGATCTCTGTGAATTCCAGGCCGAGCATGATCTACAGAGCTAGTTCTAGGACAGCCAGGGCTACACAGAGAAACCCTGTCTCCAAAAACAACAACAACAACAAAACCAACAACAACAAAAACAGAGAGAAAGGCAGACACACCCTAAAAGTGAATGGTCTTCCCATCCTGGGTTGAATGTAAATTAGAAAGCTAGCTTCTTTACCAGTGTGCATCTCTCTGCTTCCTGACTATGGACGCCACGTGACCTGCTGCCTCACGATCCTGCCGCTGCGGCTTCCTCACCACAGTGCACTACTTCCTTCAGCTGCTCTTGTCAAGCAAGCATTTTGCCACAGTAACTAATACAACCTCCCACTCAAGTTTCCAAGGAAGATCATGGCAGGGTGTCTCTTCCTTTCCTCCTAATCCTATTTCATTCAAAGTCTCAGCTACACACACACACACACACACACACACACACACACACACACTGTCCACTGTTCCAGATCATCCTGTAATCTCTACTCTGACCCCAGCCATGCTTTCACCTGCTTTCCTCATCTACATCTGACCAAGTCTGTTGAGGCCAGCTTTGGTTCTGGTTTCTCCTTCCCTCTGGATTCTCCTCCTCTCTCTCCCTCGGCCTCCTCCTCAGAAGTAGACATCCCAAACCCACCTCCCTGTCCTGGCCACTGCCAGCAAGCCTTCTTTTCTGCTCTTTGCCGCAGGAACTACAGTCAGTAGGAAGGAGGTCCCATCAGCATCTCTGTTGCTAACAGTAGTCCTAATGACTGAGCCATAGGGACAGAGGGCAGAGGCCACACCAAGACATAAGAAACTGGTGTCAACTGTTGACTGACACTAAAGGCAGGAACATTTCCAATGAAAGTGAAGTTGAAGAAGGGGCAAAAGGGAGAGAAAAGAGGGGTACTGATGCCCACCAGGCCGGACTGGAAGGAGACCAGCATCCATCAGTAGCCAGCATCCATCACAGATAGGCTGGCTCCTCTAAGGAGCAGTCCCAAAGCAAAACAACAACAATAACAAGAACAACAACAACAACAAAATGATCCAGATCCAGGCTCAGCCAGTCGCCCTCCTGGAAACTTCCCAAGTAATCACTGGTCTTCATTGACAATGAAAAGCAAACAGCATACAGACATTCACAGTGCACTGTCTGCAGGCATTTTGGGGAAAAAAAAAACAGGAAGCAAAACTTAGCAGGGGGCAGCTTCCTAGAGCATGGCCGATCATGACCAATCAGGAGGATGACAAACAAGCTCTAGGGTGGCAGAACGCTGAGAAAGGGGTGTGGGGACACTGGGGGGTGGGGGGGACACATCGAGAAAGAACCCGTGTGCTGTGAATGTTCAAAATGACCCTAAAATGTTCAAATACGCACACGGAAGGCAGAGACCCCCAAGGAGCGCTAAGTCAGTGGAAAGCATTCTCAGCCCGATCCAGGACGCACAGGAGTCCCAACCAGGAAGGAGGCCAAACGGCCAGGATCTGCTGCTTGGTTCTAAGTTTTGAGACAGCAAGAAATGCAAGAGTAGAAGAGCCAAGAGTTTATCGGAAACCATCCCAGCCGACCGGTCTGACTGTGCGGTGCAGGGTGGCTGTGGTCATGTTAAGGAGAGAGAGTTGTAAGAACATAGATATTCTCTTCTTCCCGACTCCCTTTAGCGTTCCTCTCACACTGTGCTGGCATCGAAATAAAGGAAAGGGAATTGAGAATTCTCCTGTACAGGGCTTTGGAGCTGACACAGGCCTTTCTCATATGTTAGCTTACTTGATCCTCATGAAAGAAAAGGAGACGGAGCAGGGAGGGTGGCCCATATTTTTCCACCAAGAAGAAAAGTTAGTGGCTCGGGATGCCTTGCAGTCACAAAGCGTCAACTAGGCGTGCTGGCACAAGTTTGTAACATCAACACTTTGGCAGGTGGACACGAGAGGTTCCAGAGGGACCTCAAGGTCAGTCTGGGCTTCGTAGACAGTACAAGGCCAGTCCGGTTTACATGAGACCCTGTTCAAGGATGACCTTAAATTCCTAATCCCCCTGTCTGTACCTGACACGTGGACCCGATGTAGTACAGGTAAGTGCTATCACACTCGGTTTCCGAGACACTGCAAATTGAGGCCAGAGCATCCTGCAGCTTCAGCAAATGCTCTAACTGTCTGCATCCTCGGCGCCACATTAGTGGCTTTCACTTCGCCTCTGCAGCCATAGAGGTTACGGCTCCATTGTAAAGGCCCCTGTGGGGGCTGGGGTAGAGACACTACCTCCCCTCCTCCCTGGTCCATTTCAACCCCTGCCCTGGAGGTCTCTGAAGATGCTGCCTGCGGAGGGGGGCTTCCTGAGCCTGACAGTCTCGGCAGGGCCTCAGGCAGCTTAGTAGCTCCTACTGTAACAGATGAAAAGCCCCAGGCCTGGAACCAGATGGGCCTTAACTTCATGGTCTGTGACCCTAAACTCCACACCGCATGATTGGGATCCAGACAGAATAGAGAGTCCCAAAAATATATACATCATTCTATTATAGATTATATTTGTATTATATGTAAAATTCTCCACTCTGGTGAGGTTCCCATCCCACCGAGAACGTCCTACGAGATAAAGCAGAGAAAGAGTAAGAACCCACTGGCAGTTTCACCAAAGCAGGAGGGAAGCAAGGGGAAACCAAGGCCCACCCCACGGGGAATTGGCATGTCATCCTCATAATGGCCCCAGAAAACCAGCATTGCCCAGCCGTGGTAGAGGCTACAAAGACTCCTGGTCAGAATGAGAGGCAGATTGCGGTAACCATAGCAACACCACACTCTGTGCAGCCTTATTCTGAGTCATTTACATATCTGGCCTCACGGGCCTCTCCGGATAAAAAGGATCCAGGACCACTGTAACAGGCACCAACTCCACTTTAGAGACTGGAGGATTGGTCACACAGGTAGAGTAGAAGGAGAAGAACCTAAACTCAGCCAGATTCCTTCCAGGACCTGAACTCTCGGCAGCTACAATCACTGCCTCTCAGCTTTAGTGTGAAGCCAGAACCAACAATCATGATACCGTATCTTCAAGTTCATTTATATATTATCATTTATATCTTGAGGCTAGAGTCAGTGAGTCAAAGGTAGCAACAGGCCTGAGGGGATGGCTCGGTAGGTAAAGTGCTGGTGGTGTAGGCATGAGAAACTAGGTTCAAATCCCCAGCCCCCATACAAAAAGCTAGGCACGAAATCACACGCCTGGGATCCCAATGCTGAGAAAGTAGAAAGGGCTCTCACAAGATAATCTGTCTAGCTGAACTGGGAAGTTCTAGGTTGAGGAAGAGACTCTGTTTGAAACAGTGAGGTACGAAGTGAAAGAGAAAGACATCAGAGGCTGACCTCTGGTACGTGAGAAAGGGCACACACGCACACTTGGGGTGATGAGAGAGAGAGAGAGAGAGAGAGAGAGAGAGAGAGAGAGAGAGAGAGAAGAAGAAGAAGAAGAAGAAGAAGAAGAAGAAGAAGAAGAAGAAGAAGAGGAGGAGGAAGAGGAGGAGGAGGAGGAGGAGGAGGAGGAGGAGGAGGAGGAGGAGGAGGAGGAGGAGGAGAGAGGGAGGAAGCAATACTCTCAGCTTAATATGTCAAGGTCACATGACCAAAAAAATCACATGACCGATAGGGCACCCCCGACAGTGCCTCCTGAACCAAACCGAACCACACACAACAGGGAGTTACGGTATTAATTCCATGCAGGCTGCCTGATGTTGGTGTTGAGACCATCTCACCATACTGAGGGCTCCAGAGCTAAGTCCTAAAGCTGCTCTGAGGCCCGCCTCGTGCCAGGCACCAAACCAAACACTTCCGATGCCTCCCTCCCTCCAACACTCACATGGACGGAACCCCTTGAAAGTTCACACATAAATCAAGCTGGAGCTCTGAGGAGTGGAGTGGCATGTTCAATGTCACAGAGCTACAAAGTGTCATCAGAACTCAGCCTGCTACATGATCCCAGTTTCCAGACCCTGATGCTGCGGCTCTGGCATCCTCTTCAGAGAGGAGGAGCTGCCTGGAAACCCGGCAGGACAAGCTGCCCAGCCTGCCCATTCCCGCCAAGCTGGCTCCCTGAGCCCACCACAGGTCCGGAACCCCTCACTTCAAAGTGGTTCACCGGGCAGGGCTGCGTGGTTGAGGCTGAGGCCTTGGGCAGTGCTGTCGCAGGGCAATGCTTGCCCCTGACCACCCAGGTTTGAACTGGGTTTCCCTGGACCTCAGGAATTCTGGTGCCAGTTTGTGGAGGCTGTCTGGCTGAGGCCACCTCGTTTGTAGGAGGTTGCCATTTCTAAGGAAGTTACATCTTAGCTCCCTGATAGTTCAGAGAGGCTCTGTAGGGATGAGGGTGGCTAGAGCCAGCCCCTGCCTCTCACTAATCATCAATTCATCTCATTAATCACCTATTCCCAGCCAAACCAGGGCCCGGTGTCAGGACCACAGACCCTGATGCAGCAGGCAGAAAGTCCTCTCTGCCTCTCCAAGGACTGGTGTCCAAACGAACATCACCACCTCAGATGTCTCTACCCCAAATCCCTCGCTCTGAGTGTAGCCTGTTCCCTGTCCCGGCACCTCTGAACCCCAGGAATCTGGGGATATGGAATGTGTAATGCCTGGGGTCAGAGCTCGCTGATGTGAGCCCAGCTGAGGGAAGATGGCCAAGAACAATTCGCTCATTTGCTTCATTTCCAGACTCTGCTGCTGCCGGAGCCGAGCTTCCAAACCAAGTTGGCTTTGGCCAGGACATTTGCAGCTGCGCCAGCCACAAAGCGCATCTGGATTCGCTTAGGGAGTTAAACGCCATAAAGTTCTCTTAAGAAATTAGTTCCTGGGGATCCTGTGTCTCTCTGGGGATTGGGCGAGGGGCTGACCTGCTCCAGCTGTACCCCCTTGGGCCAAGGACACCCAGAAACTGTCTGCCTGGGGAAAAGGCACTTTGTGATCTACTTGAAGAATCAGCGTGTCCCATTCAAGATGGCTTGGGAGGGCGCCCAGGCAGGGCCATGCACACAGAAGGCACTTCCTAGTTGCTGTGAGTGACAGCACCCAAGAACCAATCAATGGCCTCAATTAACTCATCTGCTCAATGGGGACGCATCACAGAGGACCTGGCAGAGCGTGTGCACACCTGCATTCTAATTTACTTGGCTAGTGACACCTGGTAACTGCACATAAGAATGAGGTGTAATGTGATTGACACGTGCATGCATACATTATGTCACAGGCAAATTAAAAAAAACCCTCCCTCAGGCTGGGGAAATGGCTCGCTCAGCGGTTACTTGCTACAAAGGCATGAAGGCGCAGAATTCAAACTCCAGAACTTACATTAAGAAAATAATATATATATATATATATATATATATATATATAGAGAGAGAGAGAGAGAGAGAGAGAGAGAGAAAGAATATGAATGTGTTTCAGGCACAGTATTATGTTCTCATAATCCCAGTGATGGAGAGGCAGACGCTCACAGGCTCTGGTGCACCTAGCCCACTTGGTGAGTTCTAAGCCAGTGAGAGACCCTGACTCAAAAAAAAAAAAGGGGGGGGGGGAGTGGTGGACGGTACATGAAGAACAAGAAAGGAGGTTGTCCTTTGGCCTCCTCCACCACACACAGACACATACAGACACATACACACACACACACACAGACACACACACACACGGGGGGGGGGGGGGAAGCGAAGGAGGAGTGTCAGTCTCTTAATTTTGAAGTCCTCTTATTCCAAATCTCACAGCTAGCCACCCCAAAGAACCGCACATCTGAGGAAGAACTGGAACAGAAAGTCCCCCTCTCCCCCGTCCCCAGCCCTCTCTGCTGGGCTGGACACAGGCAACAATCCTAAAGTGATGGCCATGACCAAGGCCTTCCCGAGCCCCACTCAGCTGGCCAGGCACAGAGACAGCCTCCCAGCTCTGAAGGGTAGATCTGGGAGTCACAATCACCAGCCGCCGCCGCCGAAACAAACTCGGAATCAGCAGCTGAGAAACAGCTCCAGGAGGAGGCAAAACCCAAAGAGATTTGTGGAACCCACGGTACGGCCCCACAGATCAGTCACGGATGGGTGAGTCATTAGCCACGCCCCCTGCCTCCACGCCACCATCCGCTTTGCGGGGATAACTGGAGTATTTCAGATCCTGGGAAGTAGATCTGTAGCAGGAATTTTCCCAGAATGCACAATGTTCTCTGTTCCATCTCCAGCACTGCTGAAAGAGGGTAAAAAAAAAGGATCACCAATAGTGACATGTGCCAGCAATTGCAACATTGTGGAAGCTGAGGCAGGAGGATGCTGTATTCAAGTTCAAGGCCAACCTGGGCCATAGATACCAATTCTGTCTCAAAGAAAAGACAAAACCAAAACCCACCATATTTAAAAAATAAATAAAAAATAAAATAAAGGTCTCGGAAGCCGGAGAGATGGTTCCGTGTTGGGAGCCAACTTTAAGCAGAAAGAAGCTAGAAAGCAGCTATCAACTTTGCAGCCATCTGGAACCATATACCCTGATGAGAGACTTGTTTTTCAACAGCCTACAACAACTGAAGCACACTCTGACAAACATCTTGTTTATCCCACATAGCTTGTTTTGCTGTTTAGTGACCCCCAGCTGCATGGTGCACGTGGTAAAATGTCTTCACCTGTGTGCTCCTGCTTGTGCTTATAAACACCCAGGATTTCCTTGTAATAGTGTCAATAGGAGGTCAATAGGAGTCAATATGAGTTAGTAGGGTGTCAATGAGAGATGAGGTCAATAGGAGAAGTCAATAGGAGGTCAATAGGAGGTGTGAATATAGTCTATGGGAGAGAGTAAAGGAGACTTGACTACAGACCCTCTGGCTTGTCTCTGTTCTTCGCATCTCTTGCCCCTCCATTCCCACTCTCTCTCTTGACCAGAGCACTTAGCCCCAAAGCGTGGGGCAGTGTGGACAGCAACATAGTAGCCCCAAAGCGTGGGGCAGTGCGGTCCTCAACAGTTCCGTGGTTAAAAGCACTGGCTGCTCTTCCAGAGGACCCAGGTTCAATTCCCAGCAGCCACATGGCAGCTCACAACCATCTGTAACTCCAGTTCCAGGTGATCTGACACCCTCACACAGACATACACGCAGGCAAAACACTGATGCATAGAAAATAAAAACAAAAATTTTTTTTAAGTCTCTTTCATCTTCTGCAATTTGTCACAGTAAATGTTCCCAACTGGCTAGGTCTCAAAAGAGCCAAATAAACCAGTATGAACCCACCCCCAACCAGTTTAGAGAAATGTCTGAGTTAGGGTTTTACTGCTGTGAGCAGACACCATGACCAAGACAAGTCTTATTAAAAAAAAAAAAAAAAAAAAAAACAACATTTAATTAGAGCTGGCTTACAGGTTCAGAGGTTCAGTCCATTATCATCAAGGTGGGAGCATGGCAGCATCCAGGCAGGCATGGTGCGGTGCGGGAGGAGCTAAGATTTCTACATCTTCATCTGAAGGCTGCTAGCAGAATCCTAGCTTCCAGGCAGCTAGGATGAGGGTCTTACCCACACCCACAATGCCACAACCTACTCCAACAGGGCCATACCTTCTATAAGTGCCACTCCCTGGGCCAACCATATTCAAACCATCATAAAGGGATAACAGAAAGCTGGAGACACAGAAATCACCTCAGATCTTCAACACCCATTCCCACCCAGGCTTCACCTCACAGTGGCCTACATGGGCTCAAGGAGCTATCCAGCAGTAACTGCTGCATTGCCACCAAGGGGCTGGTGCATTTCCGTGGCCAACACTACTGACCAGCCACTTCCTGCAGCTGAGTCCATGCATCCCCAACTTAGCTAATAACGGATTGTTTGCACAGGCGGACTAGGCCGACATCCAGTCACCTCCCTTTCTGTTCAGTCTCCTTGACTTGACAGGCACAGAACATATTTCACTCGGGCTGGAAGCTAAGAAAGGACTTTGATGACCCTCAAGAGGGAAGTAGCTTATTAAACCCCACCGTCAAGCAGCAAGAGGAGGATAGTCAGTGAGTGGCTCAACCAGAGTGACGTCAGAATAAAAGGCAAGATTCTTCATCTCAGGTGACGCCTAGCCTCCGGGTTTGTCAGCTACGTGATCATTTTGGCGTACAACTCCAAGTGGGAAACTGTTGTTGTTGGAAGCCCCCAAGAAAGTCTGGGGCAGAAAACAAAGAGGTCTTCTGGCTACCAGGAGGAGAAGTGTGCGAGAGAAGAGGTTGACAGTAGCATGTCCTAGGAAAGCCGTGAGAACAGGGACCGGAAACCAAGAAGTCACCCTATAAACTCTGGTGTCTTCTGGTCCTTTCTAGAGACTCCTTCATACAGAACATCACTAATCTTTCCAATGTCTCCATCACTTGCCTGTCTATCAAGATGCCATCAGGCCTTTTAATCCGTACCCCACAACAGAGATCTAGAACCTACCATCACCACCTGTTCCTATGGTCCAAGGAGGAGGGAGACTGCTTCCCCCTTAGTTTCCAACCAGGGACCCTTTCTCCATCAGAGAGACAAGATGGAGTTCAACTCACAAGTCAGTCTATGCCAGGGGGAGGGGGAGAGATGATGGGTAGCTGTAGTAAACATAGCCCAACACCTGGGTCCAGGCCTTGCTGGGTGTCCCCAAGAAGCCAACACAGGCAGCTGCTGCTTCCTGGCCTCCCTGAACTGGTCCTGAGGCCAGCCAGCCAAACCAAAGCCAGTTTTACTAGAACTTGACCAGGAGAAAACCACTGAGGGGTCCTGGGGGAAATTTAGCCTGTTGGTGACCCCCAGGCTACCCCAGCATCAGGGTAGGAGAAAGTGAAAACCTGGTACACCTTGTCAACAAACTGACTTGAGGCAGGGGGTGTCCGTTCTGACTGCCACAAAACCCTATGGGTAGCAGAAGACTCAACACACAGTAGCTGCTCAGCAAATACTGACTGGTTGATTCTCCTCAGAATGGCTAAATATAGACTGGAGATTCTGGTAGGGACCAGACACAATACCTTACCCAGAATTCGGGATGTCGTCAGTTTAAGGAGAGACACCTGGGTAGAAAAAAAAAGCATGCCAATGATTCTATCTACTCCCTTAATGTTTGTGTCACCATCTCCATTCACCAGACAAGCTGGACAAATCTAGAAACCATCTGTAAGCCACTGTGTCCAGTCAACAACAGAAGTCATAGTGACCCCAACCCCCAGCCAGAGACCAGAGCTGGGGGACTGGATTTGAGGATGGTCCCTAGGCTATACATATACGGTCTTAAAAAAAAAACAAAAAACCTTAGACCACCTGGCCCAAGCACAGCTCCTGCACCAAACCTCCAGCCCCTCCCCTCGAGCTCCCTCCCATCACAGCAGCCTGACATTCCTGGGAAAGGCCAGCAAACTCCTGCCCAGGAATTAATTCAGTTGATGCTTCTCATCAGCAGAGAAGCAAGAATCCCAGTACAATGAGAAACTGACTGAGGCTCTTCCTCCTCCCCAGCTTGTAAACCTGACGTTTTTCTTAGGGTTGCACCAAAAAAATGCACAGGGAAAGGACATGTCCCAATCCCCTCGAACAGTAACCTTTAATGGGTTCCGGTTTCACTTTATTAGATTATAATCCCATACTAAACATCTGCAGAGCCACCTTATAATCTCACTTATCAAAAGAGAGGACGGGGGCGGGGGTGGGGGGAGGAGGCTGGAGATACAGCACAGTAGCTCTGGCAGAGGACTCCAGTTTGGTTCTTTGCACTCATACTGGGTGGATGCCTGAACTCCGGCTCCAGGGTATCTGACCCCCTTTTGGACTCACAGGGCTCCCGTACTCATGACTGTGCATAACCGTATACATATAATTTAAAAATAAGGGCTAGAGAAGTGGTGTGGCAGCTAAGAACAGTTGCTGCTGTCTCAGAGGACTGAGGTCTGATTCCCAGCATCCACAGCAGGCAGCGGACAATCACTGGTAACTCCAGCTCTGGGGAAATCTGCCGCCCTCTTCTGGCCTCCGTGGGCACTGCACAGATGTGGTGCACATACATAGAAACGAGCAAAATACCATATACGTACAATAAAAATAAATAAATCTTTTTTTAAAAAATAACTATTTTATAAGAGGGAAATAAGGAAAAAAAGATTTAACAACCCTCTGAGATGTAATCTGGTATTTATAACAATCTGTATCTATATGGGTAATGCTGAGACAGTTGTGACTCTCCCTTGAGAAGCCTGAATCTATGATCTTGGATGTATTTTTCTGAGCAAGCTCTCTCTCTCTCTCTCTCTCTCTCTCTCTCTCCTGACCCCTGTGCTTAAAGTCCTAATTAAATATATTAAAAATCTCTTTAATAATCTCCAACTCCACTTCCTACCAGCCTGTCCTGAAATTCTTTTCTGCATCCAAGCCTTAAACCCCAGTTTTGCTTGAGATGAGATTCCATAAAAGATAAAGGGAACTCCTCAGACTTCTGGGGGTGATAGTATGAAGCTGTGTCTCTGTCCCACACTAGTGGCTGGACAGCGGGCTTGCTTGAGGCACCGCCCCTAGCTTACGTGTAGCTTTATATACTGCTCTGGGTGGCTGGAGAATTCATCATTCTTTAAAAAAAAAAAAAAAAATAGAGAACAAGGTTTATTAATGCCAATCACACCTCAAAGTGGCTCCAGTGTACCCAGAGAGAAAGAAATGAGTCAGAATGTGTGAGGGAGAGTGGAGGGGTGGGGGGAGTGGGCTCAGTCCTCCCACCAAGCTCCCCTCACCTTGGCCTACACTCCTGGATTCAATGGACCATGCCAACCACGGCA
Source organism: Arvicanthis niloticus (assembly GCF_011762505.2). NCBI lineage: Eukaryota > Metazoa > Chordata > Mammalia > Rodentia > Muridae > Arvicanthis > Arvicanthis niloticus. Next base: position 43,147,028 of record NC_047675.1, on the reverse strand, counting down.
ACCAATCCTTGAAGCCACATGTCCTCCAGAAGGGAGGAGAGTCCTCCTCTTCAACGTAATCAAAGCTTCCTTAAGTGAAATGACGCCAGAGAGAGATCCTAAAATGATTCACTCTGAAGCTGGGCCACCCCCAGAAGCACAACCACCCACCACCACAGTGCCACAGAAACAGACAGAGACAGCAACCATCCCCTCCTCTCCTGAACTGCCTAGGAACAAGACAGCCTGATTGGCCTTCTAATACCCAGAAGGGCAGCAGAGAGGGTATGCTGGTAGGATCAGGGAACAGATGATGGGAAATCCTAAGAAAGTGCCCAGGTTCCCGTGAGACCCTTCATAGGTAGGCATAGAAGGCTCTGCCTCCAATCACCCAGTGTCTGCATATGCTAGCACGAGACCAGACAGGTGTCTTAGAGATCACGTGGGAAGCCCAGGACCCTGACTCTGTGGCTGATTCCAAGATCTTTAAGCGACAGGACTGTGGTCTGGATGTAGGGGGCAGCCTCAAAATTCCATGTGGGATCCTCCAGCTATCATCTGGACGGGGATGGAGAAGAGAACAGAGAGCGAGAAGAGACAAGCAGAGGTAAGGCTAGAATGTATTCTCAGGGTATCCTGATAAAAGCCCGTATCCCGCCGGGCGGTGGTGGTGCACCCCTTAAATCCCAGCACTTGGGAGGCAGAGGCAGGCGGATTTCTGAGTTCGAGGCCAGCCTGGTCTACAGAGTGAGTGCCAGGACAGCCAGGGCTACACAGAGAAACCCTGTCTAGAAAAAAAACAAAACAAAACAAAAAACCAAAACAAAACAAACAAACAAACAAAAAAAAGCCCGTATCCCAGAGACAGAAGCTGGTGTGGAGTGACCGGGAACTGGGACCACGGTAAGGATGGGGAGGAGAACAGGTGGTGAAGCTGGAACCCATCAGTCTCCACTCTGCCTCAGACTGGGGACACACTACCCACTGCTACCCAGAGCTGCTAGATTCAAGAAACAAAGGACATAGGCTTTAAAGAGACCCGGCTCACAAGTGGCACACAAATTATGGCTTTTTTCATTATTATTCAAAAATAACAAAACGCAGAATTTCTTTTAAGGGGATGCTCCCCATTTTTAATGCAGCCAACTTAATGAGACTTTTCCAAAAAGGAAAAAAAAAGAAAAAAGATACACATCACAGACTGGACCTAACCAGTAGGTTACTGGCTAACCAAGTCCCTGTCTCACACTAAAGCAGACCAATCCCTCCATAGACACCCCCCCAAGTCCTGTGGGACCAAGAATCACCCAACATCAACACCAGTCTCCAAGCCCAGGTCTCATAAAAGGAAATAAATGTTTCGGTCGCCTAGTACTGATGCCCACACCAAATTGGGGAACCACTAACTCTGAGCCACCACACCCAAGTTGCTAACTTAATTTCCTAGGAAGGGGGGAAAACTATTTCAAAAGGGAGAAAGGAGAGAGCCAGTCAGGGGTGACACGCTCACAAACATGGCTAAGGACTTGGGCGGCAGGCTCTCCTGGCTACAGAGGAAAAGCAGCCGCCACTGAAACCAGCCCAGACTCCAAAATTACAGAGCAGCAGAGCCCACACCCCTACCCTGTCTCACCTGTCACTCACGCCTCAGGAATGCAATTACCCCCACAAGAGCATGAGGACAGTCAGTGACCAGATGGCCATGTCTGTCCAGACAGACACATTCAGCTAGACCACAAGCACTCACAGCAGTAGAACCTAGGGAAGGCAGGCACCATGGGGCAGGCTGAGGGGACTCAGAAGGCCAGCCATTTCTCTGACCCCAGGTCCTCAGATGCAGAGTGAGCAGTCCAGCAAATCCACCCCCCAACACTGTGTGAGAGCCTGAGGAAGGACCAAACGACAAAGCCAGGTGATGGGTACAAGTTTCTGTCTGCTCCAGTGGCCTGGATGTCATGCTAAGTCCTACCTCTGGGCCTTTGCATCTGTTGTGCCACTGTTGGGGCCATCTTCCTAGATGCTCACAGGACTAGCCCCTGCATGAATATCACCCGATAAAACCCTGCTTGCTCTTCACTGATTCTCAATGCCCAGCACTGGGCCAGCACATATGACCTCTGAGGTGTCCCTGTTGATCCACTCATTAGTTTACACACTGTCCCTGAGAGAAGGGGCACCTCAGAGTACTTAGTGACTGGCTAAACCCACTACCTGCTAACACCAACCTACAGTTACCTAAACTGAGTAGGCACCACAGAGAGTGGGGATCCAGGGGGACCCTCTGAGGGGTGCTGGGTGCCGGCCCTGGGACACTAGAGTCTCACCGAACGTTCTAGATCACAGACAGAAAACTGAAGCACAGAGGGCCCAAACCTTGACCAAAGCCACACTCGCATCTAACTAACATGAATGCAGAGAAATAGCCAATGACAGCCTTGGAAGATGTGAGCGCGCGTGTGCGCATGTGTGTGATCCGTGTGTCAACATGGGTATATGTGTAAATACCTATGTATATCCACCATGTGTACAAAGTACATGCCCAGGTTGTGTTGAGTGTGCACACGTGCCTGATCACATATGTGTGTTTGCATACACACATACCTGCATTGTTATGTATGAGCGTACCTAGGTGCGTGTAGTCTTGTGCGTGTGTATATCCCTATCCATACGTATGCATTAAATGTGTCTGCACAAATATGTATGTGCCACGTGTACACCATGTATACACCTTTACGTGTTAGTGTGTATACACATGTGTGCAGGGATGAATGAATGTCCATGTGTGCACACACACATATGTGAGCGTGTGCTATTACGTGTAAAGGGACATACACATGTGCACAGAGGTACATGTCTATACCAATGATTACGTTCCCTTGGTTACCATCTGAGCTGACTCAGACAACTCGGGTCATGGCAGAACGCAGAACTGACACCCGGAAGTCAGGAACTGTGTTTACTTACAAACCATCAGAACAGACTAGCAAAGGGGTTAAGTCTTTTCTAGCTTGCAAAATTAACATTTTAATCTGTTCCAGCCCACATTCACCTACTGTGGCAGGCCAACTTCAGAGAACCAGTGTCTACCTAGCCACCAGGTAGCCTGATGTCCATGGACACTTCCGGAAGCCTGTTCTTTTGTCCTTTGTGCTGGTCATGGGAGGAAATATAAGACACGGTGGGTGGGTGGGGCTTCTGAAACCTCCCCCAATAGGTGCCTGGAACTCAGGCCACCTGACTACAAGTCTAGGGTGTGTGAGAACCACCCTGAGGCGACTCTGGAGCCACCCAAGCACCAGAAGTGGAAGTGCAGAGAAAGAGGCCAGAGGGCAGGGGCCACCTCACTACTTTCAGTATCTCTCTTTTGCTCCTTTAAACTGAAACCAAGAGCTCTGCCTGATTGATGTCAAGGCTACAGAGGAAGTGGCCTGACCTTCCACACCCAGTCCCTGCAAAAGCTAACACCCCAGGGCTGGAGAGTTGGCTCAGCCGTTAGGAGCACTTTGGGGCCTCGCACGGGACCCACGTTTGATTCCCAACACCGACATAGTGGCTCCCCACCACCTTGAGCACCAGAAATGCTTGCGGTAAAACACTCAAACACAAAAAACAATAATCAACCTTTAAAAACTATTAAAGAAAGAAAGAAAGAAAGAAAGAAAGAAAGAAAGAAAGAAAGAAAGAAAGAAAAGAGAAGAGAAGAAGAAGAGGAGGAGGAAGAGGAGGGAGGGAGGGAGGGAGGGAGGGAGGGAGGGAGGGAGGGAAAAAGCAGCAGCTAACACCCCTTGTGTTCTGTGTACCGACCAAATGTCATTCTCCATCTACCACACTCCTGACTTGCAATGCACTTCCTTCACTAGTCAGGAATACCCAGAAGTCCTCTGGCCCTTCCGCTACCTGCAGACTGTCATAAAGCCATTCACGCAGAGAGATTAGCCCCCAAAGCTCTGTCCCACACAGCCTGTGGGTTAGAGCATTATTGGTCCACCATCCAGGCAGGGTAAACAGTCAAGTGCTAAGTAAATAACATACTCAGCTCGACGCCAATTCTCCGTCTGGTGTCAACACCACACAGAAACGGGTAGACCTGAACTCAGGACATGGGAGCTCCAGAGCTGGATCTGCTTACTTTGGGAAGTCCTGACCCACCTCTCCCGTTCTCGAGTGTAACTTTTCCCTGCACTCTTTATTTCTAGGTGCTGTTTCTGGGGCAAACTCTGGGCAAGCATTCTCACTTAGTCCTTTTTAGAAGCCTGTGGGATCCATCCCACAAAGTATATTCTGACATTACTGCTGAGAAAAAAATGTCTCAGAGAGGTGAAGTTCCTCAGCAAAGGTCACACAACAGACAAAAGGTGGAGCCTGGCCTTCCTTCCAGCACTGGATGCTCAGCCATGATGCCGGATCACAACTTCTAGCCCAGTCACTTCCGGGTTTCCAGTACCAACCCAGAGTGGAGGGTGAGCGGCCATCTCTCTGTTGGCCCACTTGCCATTCACTGGCTTTTCCTAGTTCCCCAGGCCTGGGGCGGACACACCAACGTGAAGGAACCTGGCCCTTCCCAGGCCAAACAGGAAAAACATATCAAGGAAGCAAATCTCAGGATTCTGCTTCCCTGCTCACATCCTGTGGGGTGCTGCCCCCTACCCGAACGCTCAACGCCCAACGTCCCACACCTCCCAGGCCTGCCTTCTCTGTCTGGCCTGGTCGCCCTGCTTTGACAGGGAACCTTCCCTACAGGGCCCTTGGTGCTTCCTGCAAGCTGCCATTCTGAGTCATCTTTGTGTTGGAGTCACAGAAGGCTCTAGAACCTGCTCTCCACCGCACCCTCCTCCCAGGCCGCTCACTCCCAGACTCCAATGTCTGTATCCAGCAGGTGCTCCATGGGTGCAAAGTTCAATGCTAAAGCCAGAAAACACACACAGGTAGTCAGGAAGACGAAGTGTAAGTAAGATTGCCCAAGAGGCCGGAGGGCCTGTCTGTTTACTGTCCCCAGCTTACAAGAGGGCTCCACCCTGGACCTCTGTAGGGAAACCACAAAGGTTATGCAGATGAGCGTGGCAGGGCTGTGACAAGGGATACAGACACACAGCCAGGCAAGGAGAAGATAGGGTAAGCGTGGGTGAGACCACCTGTTGTGGTTTGGATCTGAAATACCCTCCCCCAAACACACACACACACACACACACACACACACAGAGAGAGAGAGAGAGAGAGAGAGAGAGAGAGAGAGAGAGAGAGAGAGAGACCTTGTGTTTCCAAATACTTAGTTCCCAGCTTGGGGCACTAGTTGGGGAAACCATAGGACATTCCAGACATAAGGCCTTCTGTCAGAAGTAGGTCACTGGGGCTCTTGAGTGATATAACCCAGTATTGTAACTCACCTCCTCTGCTTCCTGGTGGCCTGCCATACATAGCCCCCACAATGAGCTCCTACTGCCACACACAAGGCTGGTCCACCAAGCCTTCTCTGCTGAGGTGAGCTAAAGAGCCCCTGACTGTGAGCCCAGATTCCCTTCTCGTCCCTTATGCTGTTTCTGTCGGGTGTTTTGTCACAGCGAAGACAAAGAGACTAACAAGACAGCCTCACACTTTATTCTGAGAGAGCCTCGCCAACACCCGGGAAGGGCGACAATGGGCCCGCCCACTGCATCCCAGACCTGTGATGCCAACTTTGCCATCTCAAGATGCAAAGGACAGTGGCACCATCTCCTACACCGAGTATCTCCCGGGACCTCCAATTAGAGAAAAGGGCACAGCAGTCAGCTGGCAGAGAAAGCAGACTAAATCTTTCCTTCCCGGATCTTAACTGCACGGATGCTCATGACACTGATGGTGGACACCCCAATCCTCCTATCTCCCCCAAAAGACGGAGACTTAGGTTGTCCCCCCTCTGCCAAGGTTTCTCTGCATTGAGCCCATACCTAGAGCACATGGCTTCACCCTCCACCTTGATTCATCAAGTACCTCACTGGTGGTCCAGAGAGGCCAGAGCGCTCACACAGCCACAAAACGGCCTGCCTGGGTTCCGAGGTGACCATCAAGCCCACACTGTCACCATACTCCCCAGCCCCATCTGGCGCACAGAGACAAATGAATAGAGACCTCTCAAAGGCTGCAGCTCAACTGGTAAAGGCCTTGCCTGGCATGTATGGAGCCCTGTACTCCATCTCCAACGTGACAGAAATTTGGCCTGGCAGCACACTCTGGAAAGTCCGGCACTCAGTGTGGGGAGATGGGGGTGGGGAGCTGTAGAGGCAGGAGGATCAGAAGTTCTCCTTGGCTATACAGTGAGTTGAAGGCCAACCTGAAGCTACATAAGACTGTCTTTAAAAGTAAAATAGAACAAAATGAAACCTCTCAGAGCCCAAGAAGACCCCAGCCCCTGCCATGCCAGGCCCTGAGCATATCAAATGGTGTTTTTGCCCTTCTGTCTAATGCCTGGCATGTTCTGTTTGTTCATTTCAGCCCTCTATCCAGAAGATCTGGCCCAAAATGAGGCCGAAAAAGAGGAAAAGGCCTGGCCAACCACCACAAACCCCAGCTGAGCTTTCCCTAATGGAAGAACAACGGCCTCTTTGAAAGAGGGGCCCTTTTGTTCTGGTTCCCGGGGAGGAGACAGACTCTAACCCAGAGACAGCATGGCTGCACAGCTTCAATTCAGCCAAGATATCCTGGGGAAAAGACATTGCCCTCCCAAACCTACTCCATGAACCTGAGGAACACCACGCCACTGGTGCAGAGCCGGGTGACATAAGAGTAAAACCATTCACTCTATGTCAAGGCCCGATGACAATGCCACCCACCCTGCAGAGAACAGGGAACACAAGGCCAAGGGAGGTTGACATGAATGAACTCTAAGCCAGGCTTCCCAGTGACCCAGAAAGCGAATGCAGGCAACACACACCACAAAGACAAGCCAGCCCAGGCTTCCCAAGAGCAGAGCTCACATAAGAGAGAAGTCCTTTAATCAACAATTAAAAGAAAAATCAGAGTAGTAGACAAGGCTAACTGTGTCAGGAAAACTCTCACCAAGGGCCTCAGTACAACCCCAAGAATCCAAGAGAACACCCCTCTACAGGCTCACACACACACCCACATACACCAATACTGAATTTAATGTGGTTTGAAAGGGGCACACGATACATGCTACTTGATAAGGAGGGAACCTGGAAACATCACACAATGTAGCATACGCAGGACAGAATGGATTCTGTTAAGTCTCCTGGTCTGACCCAGGTACCTATAAGCCAACGGCTCCGAGAGCAGCGTTCTCGAGGTAAGCAGTGGTTAGGCTGGGGAATGTTTAGTACCGTGCGGTGCTGAAAAGGATAAAAGGTGTGTGGGAGGTGGAGAGTGGAGACAAGCCATAGCACACTGGAGAGAAAGAAACAGCACAGCAGACCACACCCCCAACCCTGACGGCAGCTCACACCCTCCCCTGGACACTGGCACACTTGCAGCTATGATCAGCATCCTGGTGTGTGCACGTCACCACAATGAGAAGCAAATAAAAGTGCACACGTACCTTTAATCTCGGCACTTCAGAGGCAGAGGCAGGCAGCTCCCTTTTGAGTACAAGGCCACCCTAGGATATGTATCAAATTCCAGACCAGCCAGGGCTACCTTGCCTCAAGACTAAATGTTGAGTTGACTGTTAGTGTGGAAACAGGAATGAGTGGGCGTAAGGCCCTCCCCTCCTTCCTGGTCAGCTACCTGTGTTTCGATAGAGGCTTGGGTGGGGGTGGTACTTGCGGTCAATCTCTACCACGGTATCTACCTAGAAACCAGATCAGGCCTAAGCCAGCTCTGAAGGCCCCTAGAGCATGCCTCCAGGTCATGAGGTCAGAAACCAACTTCTAAAACAGTCCAGGCTAGCCTCAGACAGCTTGTGCATGCACTCAAGCCCTTCTCAGTACAACTAAGGGTGCTGGTTCTACAGCTTCCTTTCTGAATCCAGACCCCCCATCCCCAACCCCCTGCAAGGCCACCAAACAGAGAGAGACAGAGGCAAGAGCATGTCAAGACTAAGTTCAATCCCTGGGACCCGCCTGGAGGAAGACAGAATAGACTAGCAAGAGTTCTCCTCTGTTTTGTTTTGTTTTGTTTTGGGGGGGAGGGGGAAGGGTTACTAGACAGGGCTGTATATAGTCCTGGCTGTCCTATAACTCTCTCTGTAGACCAGGCTGGCCTCAGAGATCAGCCTGCCTCTGTCTCCCAAGCGCAGGGATTAAAGGCGTGCACAACCACCACCTGAATGTAAGTTCTCAATGCTCAGCAGAATATAATCCCTGGCCATCGGGGTTCTCTGACAGCATATCACTTTGCTTTCAGTTTACAGACAAGAGGTAGCCCAAGGTTACTCATTGGGATGGTTCCAGGGTAGGAGCCACCTTAGCCAGGAGCCTCACCTCTCTGACTGCAGATAAGGCCCTGTGCCATAGAAGCTTCCTTGATTCTCTCTGCTTATCAGGCAATGCTAAGATGCCTTGGGAAAGGAAAAAAGAAAAAAAGAAAAAAGAAAAAAAACCACTTGAGGGGCAAGGAGCACCAACCTTGAAACTCCAGACTTGAAGTATTTCACCACAGCCCAGAAGACTAAACAGGGCTCCGCAAGCCCAGAAAGCTACACAGATAAAGTGTGGCTTCCCTGACCACAGAACTCCAAAGGGGAACCTTGAGCTTCTACTCTGAATGGACAGGACTCTGAGATGTCCTGTCATTCCCGTGTTCACCTCCGCTCACAGATCTGTCATGGGATGCAGCACTAACAGGAAAGGGTACACTTGCTTGCCCACCTGTCATCTTACCATTTGGCCAATATAAGAATTCAAGTATGTCGACTTGGGATGCCCCAGAAGCCCCTTCTGTCGGGCAGGCTATGACTCTCTGCCTTTTGCTGCAACTGATAGACTCGAGGCTCCTAGGCCCCAGATAAAAAAAGGACTCGGAACAGAAAGAAGGAACACGCCACACCACTGCACGCTGCAAGTCACCGGAAAGGTGAGCAGGACAAAGCCTAAGTAGGTGGGGGGGGGGGGTCAGGACAGAAGCTAAATGACAGTAAGCCAGCATCCTGGTCTCCAGGAAGGTAGGGGTGGGGTGGGGTGTGTGTGTGTGTGTGTGTGTGTGTGTGTGTGTGTGTGTGGTCATTCCCAGTTGGGCAGAAACTCAGGGAAGTCATGTCATTTGACCCTAGTTAGAACCAGGCAGGGATGTAACTAGGATTTGAGTCCGGATCTGTGCAGTGCTACCATGCAAGCCTACGTCCAGACCTCCACAATTACTCTCCCTTAGACACCAGACTTAAAACCATTAGTGTGTATGTAGATATCCACGTATGTGTGCATGTGTGGGTGTACACGCATGTAGGTGTATGCGTGTCTACATGCCTGTTGAGGCCAGAGCTCAATACCAGGTGTATTCTACAAGCCTTTCTCCACTTTATTTTTTGAGGCAAGGTCTCTCATGAAACTAATCTGGTAGACTGGCTGGCCAAGAGAGCCTCAAGGCTCCTCCTGCCTCACTCCCATCTCATTGCTGGTGCCGGGATTCCAGGCATAAGGCTCAGGTTTTTTTCACATGGGTCCCGGGGCTCCAACTCAGGTCCTCATCCCTGCACAACAGACACAGTGCCAACTGAAGCTATCTTCCCTGCCCCACGACATCAAACTTAACTCCAAGGCATATCTTAGCAACCAGTACCCTGGCAGGGAGAAGTCTGAGCAACCCTGCAGGACATTTGGTTACTCTGAGTAGTGGGCTCTTAGGCCACACAGTAAGAGGCTAGACACCGTACCTATACTGAGTAGTAGTGGCTATCTCTGGGCTCTCTGGGAAGACTATAGATGCATCAGAATTGATTAGTAATGTCTACGGAAGGCCAAGGGACAGGTAGCAGCATGTGTCCTAAGTGTATCACTCCAGAGTTCTCTTCCAATACTGACCAGCTCTGATTCCGATCATATAAATAAGGGGTGTGGGTGGGGGGACAGAAAACAGATGAGCACTTTGCAAAAGAGGATGTCCGTGCACACCTGCTGTCCTCATAGCCAGCAAGACAACCAGACACGGCAAATGGATGGATGGCTTGATGTGGCCCTGGCTATCTGACACCCCATCAGTAAGTGCACAAACCTTTCAGGAAAAATCTTTGGGTCTGCGGTGACCAGACATCTTGCCCAACCTGAATCTCTGCTTCCCACAGCCCAGAAAGTCCTGCCCGGATGATCACAGTCTTCTTGATGCAATAGGACATCAACAAACGAGGGTTATTGTTCCCGTCACTGCCACCAACACTACCATTTTTCTTTGGAGAGATAATTTTCGCATAAGCCCAGGACACACCACATACTGGTTCGGTGACCGTGCACTCTAACCAGAAAGAAAAAGAGATGAAACAGTATGTTCTGCAAGCTCCTGGTGTCCCCAGGGTCCTGGGAGGAAACAGAGTGTGGACACCAAATGGTGTCATTTAAAGATGTTTAAACAAAAGGACAGGAGACCTGAATGTGTGGGTGGAAGGGGGTGGGGGAACAGAGATGTCTTCCTGCCTAGGTGGATGAGCCCTCGCTGTTTGTCAAGGACAGAGTTTCCTGGGACATAAGACACACAGTGGGAAAACCCAGAGTGGTCCCAGAAACTTGGAGCTGATGATGGAAGGTCTCAGAGCGGCTCCCGGGAGGGAAGACAGGGAGAATGGAGGATGTGGTATCAGGGGCAAATGAGGCCAGGGCCTCACCTGTGAGGAGGCTCCTCGGCAAGGCTCAGAAGGGACTCAGCTCTCAGCACTCATTCAACAGGAAGAAGAAGAAAATCTTCCCTCCCTGAAGGAAGAGGCCACTGGATGTAACTGGTGTGCGAGACTCAAGAGTCCACCAAGGCCACTGAGTTATGGACTGTAGGGTTGACGGGTTAATGAAGAAGTCACCTGCACCTGACAGTGACACCCCCAACACTAAGTAAGGCTGAGATGACCCACCCAGTGAACACACATACACACACACACAGGGTTGGTGGGGGAATAGCTTCCCAGGGGCCCCTGTGGGATACAGGCAGGTGGTCTGGACACAGCAGCTCCATGTGGGTCGTCCAAAGCAGAGTGCCTGCCCTGTAGGGGCAGTCAGGCCATCAGAGAGACCCAGGTGCATGATGGGGCCTCAAGCAGCTTCCTCCTGCCCGTGTGCTCCAACTGAGGCCAGTGCTCTGGTCCAACACAGGTGTCACAAGCAATACCATTTAGAAAGCAATACCAAATAAAAGCATTCAATTCTGCTTTTAAATCATATTTTCTGAGATCAAAATCTTATTTGCCAAGCACTGCCACTGAAAGCTAAGGTGGAAGGAACCCACGGAGATGCCGTAGTGCTCAAACTCCACGCTGCTCCTGCTGGAGACTTGGTAGGGAGAGATCAGAACCTGGACCAGGAGTGCTCAGACCAGATTCCAGGAGCCTGGGGTCCCAACACAGTCTCAAATGCATGCTCTACAGGAGTCTTTTGGCCCCAAAGCCACCAGACAGGGTGGGACCCTCTAAGAAAACTGGAGTTTTTCTATCCCTTCACAACCTGAACCCCAACAAATGACTACATTCATTCAAAGGCCTGGACTGACCCTGGCATCCACGAAAGGACCCCAAAACTGCCTTCAAGTTCACCGGTCGTGGCACAGGCGGAAGTGACAGTGGTACACCCTTAAGAAGCACTGACCATTGGGACCTTACTCTCCCAATCCTGGGAGGTGACTCCACCCTCCTCCACTGCAGGGGGTAGGAGAAATGAGAGCCAGTTCCTCTATAGTGAGATGAACTAATAACACAAAGGCAGGAAGGAAAGCTCTAGAACCCTTACCTCACCTTAGTTTGAGTGAACAGTGTGTCTAATACTTCACAGGACATTCCCGGCTCCTGGACCACAGGTTAGGCTACCAGTGGACAGACCAAAGTAACGAAACCTCCCAAGTCTAGATTGATGAAGCAGTGAGTCTATTGTCCTTCCTTCTGAGGTGGTACCGGTGACACTCCCCCAACCACCACCACCACAAAAAAAAAAAAAAACAGCTGCATCACCAAAAAGTCTCCTTACAGTTAATGTCCCACAGGCTATACACTCTACCACCTCCAGAGACCCTGTGCAGTCAAGGAACAGGGGAGCGATGGCCAGACACACATGAGGACACACATGACATCCCCCCAACTCCCTCCAGAGGAGGGCATTAATAAGCAGATCTTCAGAGTCCCCTTCAGGTAACCACACCTTCCCTGATAAGACGGGAAGGGCCACACCATATACAGAGGGCAGAGGTCCAGAGATATCTTCGTTCAAGGCTGTTCTGACTGGGCAGGATGGACCCTACCCAGTTGCAATAAGCAAGCAGATGTGTGTGGGAGTTCTCCTTGGCACTCCAGAGGACTACACCACAAGGGTCCTAACATGGCTCCCTCTGCCACCTTGGTGGGGCTTAGCTCAAACAGCGGCACTAAGGATACAATCCAGGGCCTCCAACATGCTGGGCGCATGCTCAATCACGGAGCCTCCCTCCCCGGCGGCTACGCATTTGGTTGAAGCAGGTCTCCTCTGGCCAGGGTTGACCTCCAGCTTGCTATGTAGTAGAGAATGAATGACCTTAACTCCTGAGCCTCATGCCTCTGCCTCCCAAGCTCCGGGACTGTGTCTATATATCATACATAGCTCCTGATGTTTACACGGTGCTAGGGACGAGCCCAAGGCCTCAGGCATGGGTGGCAAAGGCGCCACCAACTGAGTCCTAGCCCAGACCTTTGGTTTGCATTGTTCTATTGAGACAGGGTTTCACTAAGTTGACAGGACTAGCCTTGTCCCAGCCTCTAGAGTAGCTAGGAAGAGTAGCCTATACCATCACATCCTGACTTTAGAAGAGGAGAAGCTAGGCCAGCTACTCCCTCTCCTCCTTATTCCTCTACCATCCCCCAGCTCCCATTGGTACACACATAACAGACACACAAAACACACACACACAGCAAGCACATACACAAAACACACATGTACACATACCACGCGCTCGTATCCAGACATATGTGCATACACACGCACACTAATCTGATGCAGAAGGCGAGAAAAACATCATGACATTTTCCCTTATAGTAAACTTTTTAATGCTTTTTTTTTTTAATTTTATGTGTACGGATGTTTTGCCTACATATATGTCTGTGTACCACATGAATGTCTGGTGCCTGTGGAGCCCAGAAGACAGTGTCGGATCCCTTGGAGTTGCAGATAGTCATGAACCACTGTGTATATGCCCAAAATCAAACCCAGGTCCTCCAGAAGAGCAGCAAGTGTCCCTAACCACTGAACCATCCCTCCAGCCCCTCTAATGCTAATTCTTCTCAGTTGCCGTTTTAGTGGCAATGATGCAACCCTCTTTTTCAACTATCCATCTCTAAAAAGTTCTAAGTCGTCAGCCAAGGTAGGGGTTAGCCTGCTAACATCCTGGCCAGCCTGGATTCCATCCTGGGCTCTTGGCTCCATATTACATGAGCTATGACAAAGGAGGCTGTCTCTCCTGTACCCACACCTCCCTTGACTCCTTGGAGACGATACTGAAGAAGCCTGGTGACTGCGGTGGGGATCGTAGTGCCCAGCTCTGCCACGGGTAAATAGCTACGTCTCCAGAGTATGGGAATTCGTATGGACAGAGGTGGTGATGATTTGAGTGTAAACCAAATGGTTCTCAATCAGGGGCACTGTGGCTCACTGACTGAGGGAACTCTAGTCTGACGAGCATGACAGCATCTAGTCAGTCAAGGCCAGAGATGCTGTTCAACTCTGTTCGTCCTCAACACAGGACGGGTCTTATACCACAAGTGACTGGGCTCCTCCAAGAGTGACCAAGTGAAACTCCTTAAGCTGGTGTGTGACCAGTGATAAGTGGACAGTAAGCACTCCAGGGGCTTTACCTTAGAGACAAGTCACCAAGATACACAGGGACCAGGGCTGTGCTCTGTATGACTGCCAGTCCAGTGGATGCATGAGGAAAGGAGAAAATGTGATTCTTTGCTACACAGAGCAGAGGTGGCACCCCCAAGAGAGTGTCATGGATCCCTACAGGGTGGTTAGGATTTTCTTCCTTTATTTCCTAAGACTGTCCTCAACCATGTGGTATCATTACAAGTAATCAATCGACTAGCTGATAGAGAGTGGACTGAGAGAGGCTCCCCCGGACCACCCACAGGTAGGAGTCACATACACAGAAGGCAGCCCCACTGCAAGCAGACACGGTGACCCTTAAAGGCTATCAAAGTGGCCAACAAACGTTTCCAGCAAAAAATGCCAAAGCTTAGAACCAAGGCATCCCTGAGGGTAAAGACTGCAGCCGGGTGGGTAGGGTACCACTCCATGGCCACCGGACTTCATGCTGGTTGTGGCTAAGATATGTCGGGGTCAGGTGCGAGGGGGCAACTGACCAATTCAGGTGGTAAACTGAGGCTCCAAGAGGCTGAGTAGATGTCCCAAGAGCAACAAGAAACAGCTAAGATGCAAGCTTCCTCCGTGACTCTACTGAGATGGTTTGCAGAAAGATGTCTGGGTGCCGGGCGGTGGTGGTACACGCCTTTAATCCCAGCACTTGGGAGGCAGAGGCAGGCGGATTTCTGAGTTCGAGGCCAGCCTGGTCCAAAGAGTAAGTTCCAGGACAGCCAGGGCTATACAGAGAAACCCTGTCTCGAAAAACCAAAAAGAAAGAAAGAGAGAGAGAGAGAGAGAGAGAGAGAGAGAGAGAGAGAGAGAGAAAGAAAGAAAGAAAGAAAAAAGAATAAAAGATGTTTGGGTGACAGATGCAGTCTCTGAGGTCCCAGGTGTCCCTCTCCACCCAGGCAAAGACTCCTGTTCTACCCACATAATCCTCCTGGCAGCATGAAGCCAAGAGTCCACCTGACATGCCATTCTTAACCTACAGAGCAGAGGTTCTTCACCAATCCTGATGCTGTGACCTTTGCATACAGCTCCTTGCGTGTGAACCCCTCCCCACCACAAAACACTTTGTTACCATTTCGTAGTTTGTAATTTTGCTACTGTTACCAACTGTTAACACTGTTAACTACCTGATGTTATGTTAACAACCATAACGTAACTACCTGATATGCAGAATATCTGAGATGCGCAACCCCAAAAAGGTCCCGACCCATCCACAGCATGTAGAACTGCTGCTGTGCCCTGCTTACCAGTCACGTGTGGTGACGCTCATGAGATGATCACCTGTAAAACGGGCACCGCCTCACAGGGGTCATGAAGATTACGGAGGCTCCTTTATGCCGAAGACTCAGAGCAATGAGGCACACGGTAAGCAGTGCACAAGAAAAGCCACTGTTATCAGTACCTTGCTGGTGACTCAGACCTTGCTGTCAGGCTCCATTTGGAGGCCACTGGTTTTGAAGCCATGTCGCCCGACTATAACCTTAGTCTCTCAAGAGACAGACACTCTGTGAGCGCAGTACCTGGAGTACTCACTCAACGATCACAATACCTGAAGCGCTCACTGAAGTTTTCCCTACTGCCTTTGGGACGGATGCAAAATTCCATGCTCACACAGGACCAAGAGACACAGTGACAGAGGAAGTATCCAAACCTAGGGTGCTCTTGGGCTCTGGGATCTGCCTGGCTTACTGGATCCCCCCCAACCCAGCAGCCAATTACCATTTGCCCACCCCTGAAGAGAGTCTCCGTGGCAGACTGGTGGTGAATCCTGGTGAACCAAGAACCAGAGAGAGCAAAACAAGTCCTTGTTCCCCTTTGTGACAGGCAGCCCTGCCCCCCACCTCCAGCCACCCCTGGAACTTCCTCCACTGCAGACCCGAAGCAGAGACGCCCTTAGTCACCTGCAAAATGCCCGTCCATCCTCTGGCTTTGGATACGGCCCAACAGGGCTGCTGGCCTGGGCCTCGCCTTCTTCCAGGCCTCAAAGAAGGACAGGAATGGGTGTTTGGGAGCTATATAAGGTGCCTCACACTGTGACAGGGACTCTTCAGGCCCACTTTAGGCAGTAAGCTGTGATCTTCCATAACTGCCCAGCTGCTTCCTGTAGGCCCATAGAGGCACGAGGCCTGAAAGGCTGTGGAGAGCTAGAGGTGCAAACACATTCCTCGGTGTGTGGCCACCCTCTTTCAACAGGAGAGGACTCCCAGCTAGGGAGTAAGCAGCTCCATCCATCCATCCATCCATCCATACACCAATTAATCCACTCACCCATCCATAGGAAGGAAGTGAGCTGGGAAATGCTGCCTCAGTCTCCCAAGCTGTAAAATGGAGACGGCGATTGTAACTGACAGAGCTGTGAGAGTCCTTAAGGACTGGCCATGTTGAGTGGCCTCTACCCTGTCACTGCTGTGACTAACTTCCTGACCCTGGTGACTCAGACATGCCTGGAGTCCTCAATCTCTCTTTGGAGAAACCCATGTCCCGTAAAGTGGCCACCCGGGCTCCCCTGCTCCAACACACGCAAGGACTACTTGCCCTGGTGGACTTAGCCCAGACCGCATTGCATCCGTCTGTCTGTCTGTCTGTCTGTCTGTCCATCTCTCTCTCACATTTGTACTCATGGTGGTAAAGTGGTACCCACAACCACACAGCCTCCTAAAATGTACCACTGCCCCTCCAACCTTTGCCCTTGGCATGTTGGTCCTTCTGCCCGCTCACACCCATAACCCACCATCCTTTCTCTACCATTTCTAATCCCACCTCAAAGGTCTTCTTCCTGAGGGCTGGCAAGGTGGCTCGGTGAGGCAAATCACTAGACTCATGAGCCTGACAACCTGATTTTGATCCCCAGAACCTTCATAAAGAAAGCTGGACAGAGTGGGCAGCAGGCATCTGTGATCCCTGGACATGATAATCATTATTAATAAATTTTAAAGCCAGGCAATAGTGGCACCCACCTTTAATCCCAGCGCTCAGGAGACAGAGGAAAGGGAATCTCTGAGGCCAGTCTGGTCTACAGAGTGAGTGCCCAGGGCAGCCAGGGTTACACAGAGAAACCCTATATCAACAATGAATGAATGAATAAATGAATGAATGAATGAACAAATAAATAAATGAATTGCAGGAAAGATGGTGGCTGGAGAGATGGCCAGCAGTTAGAGCACTGTCTGCTCTTCCAGAGGTCCTGAGTTCAATTCCCAGCAACCACTTGGTGGCTCACAACCATCTGTAATGGGATCCAGTGCCCTCTTCTGGTGTGTCTGAAGACAGTGACAGTGTACTCACATACATGAAATAAATAATCTTTAAAAACAAACAAACAAAAAAGCAGGAAAGATTTTATTAACTAAACGAAATGTTTCCCTAAAGCCACCTACTTGCAGGACAGCAACACTATCCCTCAAATAGCAAGAGGCAGCACAAACGTGAGACCATGCACTCTGCTCACTACAGTTTATGGCACATGCAGCGCTCCTGGAGAGGCCTTCTCTGGCATACTCACCACCAGCACCATACCTCGGGTACCTCCTTCTCTGTGAGCATGGTCCCTTGAGCACCCACTCTCAAGTGAGTGTCGCAAGTACTCATGCCAAGTACAATACGCAGTACCTGGCAATTGGTTAACGAAATCACACCTGATTTTGCCTCTTGCCCGTCTTCCCATCTCTGATGATCACCGCCTCCAGGGGATCACTCTGAAAACCAGGGGAGCACCATGCCTGCACACACTAGGGAAATGACAACCGTCCCCCATGCCTGAGCAGGCTTCTTCCCCTCCTTCCCAAAGAAGAGCAAATTCCAAGCCTGCCAGCAGCCTCCTGAGAGATCAGTACACTTCCATTCTAAGTGGCTGGGCTGTCACTACCTTTGGGACCTCAATGACACTGCTGCTTGCCGAGGTGGGTGAGCCACAGCTCCTCCAGGGCTCCCCTCTTCCTGAGTGTCATCTATTTTAGTTTACTTGTTTATCTGAGTGAGATCTCTCTGTAGCCCAGGCTAGCCCAGAACTTCCTGTGTAGCCCAGGCTAGCCTCAAACTGGTGATCCTCCTGCCTTAGACTCCTAAGTGCTGCCACTACAGGTGCCCTCCACCACAGCAGCTCCAACACACACCTCTAACACATTTCCCAACCTCACCCGGGCTCAGGTATGGTCCTTGACTCTTGCTCCACCATACCCAGAGGACCTAGAGGAGGCCCAAGTTGGAACAAAATACAAAGGAGGCCAGGTACCTAAGAGATAAATGGGACAGTACCCAACAAAGATTCCTCTGGAACTGTGATGAGCAGAGGAAAAACAAACAAGAAAACACATAAAAACAACAAACAAACAAACAAACAAAAACAAAAAAAACCACTGCCTGAAGCCAGAAGGCCTCAGGGTGGGGGTGGAGGGTTGTTTGTTACACAGCTAGTCAGCCCTGGCTGACACATCCTCCAGGTGGGCCTGGACCAAATAAGTTTATTCATTCAACCCTAGCTAGATTGAGAAGCAGAGAACCCAGGCCTGCAATCTTCAGCCATTCTTGACCTTTCAATAGTCCAGAACCAGGACAGCTTCAGGACACCCAAAAAAACCAACCGAAGTCCAGGTGTTTGTTCCCCACAGGTGACCTCTCCTGAGCTGGACCCAGCGAGCCCAGCCCCAAGGAGCACCTGCTTCCCAGCCTGATTCCTACAGGCCCGCCCACCAGCAGACTGGAGGAGCCAACTCACCTGCCTAGTTCCACAACCTAATTCACATTGCTGATAACAACCTGGAAAACAGCAGGGTGGAAGGCCACAGTGGGAAGCAACTGTGTGGGGCACCCCCAGTACTGAATCATTGTAAGGGTCTTTGGGCCACCAAGCTCATCAGCCCCTCCCCACCTGTAACGCCAGTGGTGAATCAGAGGATTCTAGAACCTGGGATCTCTGGAACCTGCTTATTCACCAACGGAGTTGGCTTTAAAAGCATTCTGCCAGAGGGCCGGAGAGGTGGCTCAGGGGTTAAGAGCACCACTGACTGCTCTTCCAGGGGTCCTGGGTTCAATTCCCAGCAACCACATGGTTGGCTCACAACCATCTGTAATGAGATCTGATGCCCTCTTCTGGTGTGTCTGAAGACAGTGACAGTGTACTCATATACATCAAATAAATCTTAAATAAAAAAAAAAAAAAAGCAAAAGCATTCTGTAAGACCCTTTCAACACAAATACTACAAAGGTGTTCTTCACTCTTTATTGGGAAGGAGCCGACTTCTCAAAGAGGAAACAGAGAGGTGGGGAGGGAAAGGAGAGAGAAAAACTAAACTGAAAGAAACTTCCTGTGACAAGCCTATACACTATATTCTAGATGCTTGCTGGAAAAAAAAATGGGGGAAGAAGAAGAAATAGGGTCTCAATAACCCAGGTTAACCTCAAAACTGGTGTCAGTCCTCCTGCCTCAACCTTTTGAGTGCTAAGATTAGATTTTTTTAAAAAATAAAAATAAAAAATAAAAAATAGCCAGGCATGGTACACATACCTTAAACCCATCACTGAGGAGACAGAAGCAGGTGGATCTCTTGTGAGTTCGAGGCCAGCCTGGTCTACAGAGTGAGTTCCAGGACAGCCAGGGCTACAGAGAGAAACCCTGTTTTAAAAAATAAATAAATAAATAACAGGCCCCAGGAGAAGAGGGGAAAGTGAACACGGAGCTTTTATTAAATACCAGCTGGGTGATTTCTAAATTCCCTCTGGCCTCAAGGCCTTTCGAATTTGTCCAGTCCCCTTGCCTAAAAAGCCCTTCCCCCAGACAGAGATGCCACACCTTCTCTGACATACAGACTCCCTTAAGCCACCGGCTTACTGGTTTTAGTAGTCTGCTGTTTGTTGTCTCCCAAGTACCCAGAACAGTGGCATTTATCTGTTGAATGAATACCTTGCCTCCCTTAACCCCAACATCAAGGCTGAGAGGAAGTCCTCACAATCCTCCCTCTACAGATAAGGCAGTCGTCTGGGAAGCTGCAGGGGCAGGATTCCAGATCACCTGTCTGATGTCAACTCTGTGTCACACACACACACAGAGTCTGATCTCCTAGCTCTCTTACCATGCACAGTATACCTAACCCAGGGTAGAGGTGAGGAGGTGGATCCTTAAGACGGGAACAACTTCAACTCCAGAAACCTCTGCTTGGACACCCACCTCAGTCTGGAGATCCGCACGACCCCGCGCGCCTCTGACTCCCTCCTCAGCCCCCTCTGGTTAGGGCTCTGCTGGGAGGGAATGAAGTGACCTTTTCAAAGGTGTGCCCAGCCCTAGACTACCTGGTGATATACCAGCTTCCTGATCACCAGAGAGAGGAAATGAGAAGAGAAATTCTCCCTCCCCCTTTCTCCCTTGTGGAGCTTAGCCTCCTGGCTTCCATCCTGAAGAAAACAGGAAGGCAGAAGGCAGAAGAAAATGGGGCTCTCAGTTTGAACAGCCCAGACCCTGGTCCTCAGAGTGAAGCTACAAGTAACTATCAAGAGCATCTTCTTCCCTCAGCTCCTGGTGGCAGGGCTGGCAGACAGACCCCATGGGAACTCACTTCCTGGTGACATTCTGCCAGACTGAAGCATGGACACCACCCCAGAGAAAGTAGGCAAACATTTAAACTGTTAAAGCAGATACAAACTCCGCTGATAAAAATGGGGAGTTGCCAACAACTGAGAGGAAGGTAAATGCCCAACAACAGGGGAACGGGTCTGCCAAAGACGTTAGTACAGTACCCTTCAAGATGGGAAAATAGGGCTGGTGAGATGGCTCAGCGGTTAAGAGCACTGACTGTTCTTCCAGAGGTCATGAGTTCAAATCCCAGCAACCACATGGTGGCTTACAACCATCTGTAACGAGATCTGATGCCCTCTTATGGGGTGTCTGAAGACAGCTACAGTGTATTTACATATAATAATAATTAAAAAAAAAAAAAAAGAAAATGGTTAATCTTAAAAAAAAAAAAAAAAAAGATGGGAAAATAACATAGCAGGGAGAAAAGAACAGAGCAGTCACACATGTGTGGAGCTAAAGCGAACTCCAAATACAGCGGCTAGTAACGATGCAGAATTGTGTGCCCATGTCCAGAGCGCCCAGCTGGGAAATCCAAGAAAACAGACAACAGGGTTGGTCTTGAAAGATGACCACTGAGGACTCTTGAAGCCTGAGGTAAAGCTGAAGCCTTGCCCTGCACTTTGGATGTATTTGGTAATGTACACTGTGATTCAATTACACACATACACATATGTATGTATGTGTGTGTGTGTATATATATATACATATATATATATATATTTAAAATCATATAGATGATGTTTTTTAAAGTACCCCTGGAGAAATTCTTCTAAACTGCCTGAAACAATCTTACAAACTCAACTCAGGAGCTCTGCAATCACCCCTAACTTCCCCAAGTATTCTGTGTACCTCAAGTGACTGCCCTCTTTAAATAGTAAAGATATTTACTTTTTTTTTTTTTTTTTAAAAAAATATGTTTTTGGTGTTGGGAAAAGAGGAGAGACAAGTTTATGTGTGTGGAGGTCAGGAAAACTTGCAGGAGTCTGTCCTTCCACCACGTGGTCCCAAGGATCGTACTTGGGTAGTAGGGTTTGGCGGCAACTGACTTTAAGTGCTGAGCCATGTTGGTTGCCTATCCATAATTCTTCCATTTCTACAGAGTTCATTCAGGGGGCTCTCTCTCATCATGAAAACTGTTCCTAACTGTGTGCTGGCTGTCCTACTACCAGAACCCATGTCAACATCCGAATTCTCACTGTAATCAATGAGGTGAACTGCCACCTTGCACGTGGTGACAAATCCAAGGCCCCTCAGGAAAAGCAAGGTGCCCAAAGTTACACAGGCAGGAAGTTGCCACCTCAAGCTCCAGCCCTGCTCCAAGTGACTACAGTAAAACCCAAATTTGTTCTGCCCCCGAGCCCCCCCCACCCCGTGGGGCCGATGCAAGGCTACACTGGCCTGCAATAGTTTATTTAATCCTTTAATCAAGGGCATAACTAGACCATCTCAAATATCCATTCCGATGAAATGCCAGGCTGGTCCCCCTGGAGAGAGGTGAGGGAAAAGTGGCTGGTGGTGGGTACCCTGGGGCACTTTGCCTTTGGAATAATTGAGCTCCTGTGTTCCCCACAAAACGCCCAGAAAGTCCTAAGCCACCCTGGAGTCCCAAAAGCACAAGGCTCCCTTGTGGCCCCGTAGAGAAAGCACCCAGCAAAACACCTTCAACCAGGAAGGGCACCAGTGGCCAGTTTTGAGCAGCTCCTCTTAGAACTCACTGATTCCTGCAGCCTGTGGAAGGCAGGCCATGCCGCCTGGCCACAGAGAACTCGCATGCTCGCTCCAGTCCTCGCCATCTCGGCCCCCATTTCTTAACACACAACTACCTATGAAACAAATTCGATGTACTCCGATATCTACTCGTGACATTTAAAAAAAAAAAAAAAAAGTGCTTACTAAATGGCAGAATCATAAAGGATGGGCGGACAGAGGAGAGACCTACGTGGCAAAACAGCAAAAAACGTTAGCTCATATTCCAGCATTCGTGTGTACATAGACGGCATCCCTGGGGACTGGAGGGTTTTATTCTCAAGGAAAAAAAAAAAAAAAACAGCACCTGGAGATGACGCTTAGCTAGAAAAAAAAAAAAAAAAAAAAGGCCACACAGTAGATCTCAGAAGCATTCTGCTGAAACAAACTCCTGTCCATAGGAGAAACAAACAAAGTCCATAGGGTAGATGCTGAGACACCCCGGAAAGCCACGGACAAGAACAACCAGATTCCCAGAGATGTTGGAGCCGAGCAGCAATGCAGACAAAGTGAATGGCAGCCCTGGAGGTAAGAGACTGGAGAATAAAGGCTCCTCCTGTCCCTCGAGTCTGAATCCCTGCTCAGCGAGCAAACCAAGAAAGGACTTTGCGGATCAGACCAGCCTTTCTGAAACCATTTGTTTGGTTTTTGTTTTGCTCCGGTTTGTTTTCGATGGCGAGATGAATGAAAGGCTGGGGTACTTCTTTGGTGCAGAGAAAACAAAGGCTGGAGACAAAAGACAAACACGTCTAGCAGGTGATCAAATTTAGCCAAGCAACCAGCGGCAAGATGGATGCCTGTCCTCTCCAAGGAGGACACTTCTACAAAAATCCGGGCTCATTGTAGGTTCCAACCTGTAACAAGGTAGGTGTCCACGCTGAGCCCAGGAAGGCCCAGGGATGGGCAAGCACAAGTGAGGGCTAAGAAGCCACACCGGCGGGCAGGTCCTTCCTCAAGAAGGTCTAGCCTCTGTCCCTCAGGAGGGACCCCCATGATCCGTCCTCCTACAGGCGATAAGGACCTCCTCTTTGTTGACAAAGCATTTGGGTTCCAAAGAATTCAAAGTCTCCTAAGTTCGTCAAACCTGGCCTTGCTTCTGCAAGGGTTTAATCAGTAACCGGACCAGTAGACAGCACAGGGCAAGCTCTGACCTGACCCCACGGAGGGCAAAGTTTACAGCCAGGTCAGGGGAGGTAGCACCAGACTCCCATTTAGGTCTCCTGCCCCTGGGAACCAAGAGACTTCTATACTAAGTGTGACACCAGCTGGAAAGCCTTGCCAGAAGGGACTGAGGGACCCCAGAAACTTGGCTTGCACCCCAGCACAGGGCAGCTGGGGTCCAGGAAGCCTCTCTATTCCTCACGATTCGGGTGTGGACTGCCAATTCAGGGGGATGCTTTGGGCAAATGAGTGGATTGTTTGTTGACAGATTTAAATCCTGATCAGTCTCTCTGGGTCCTGTTCTGGACATCCACACAATTAACTGGATAACCCCACCCCCACCCCCCAGACAATTCTAAACTGAACTTCTTATGGGCAACACCCCTCTCCTTATGCCCTTCTTATGGGCAACACATCACCCCTCTGGGAGACACACTTCTACATGGGCAACTCAAGGCTGGGCCAGGGGTTACAAATGGTTCTCTGGGAATGAACTGCACTCAAACTCACCTCTTTGTTTCCTTTGAGCAAATATTTCTCAATTCGGTGGTTGGGCAGCACCAATAAAATGCAGACAGGTTACATAATGCCCAGGCCTAAGGGAACCCCAAGGAGGCTCCTCCACTTCCCAGGGGGTGGACACAAAGCAAATATCTCCACATGGGACAAGATTCCCAGCAGCAAACCCCATCCCCACCTCTGGCCTGGAGGCTAAGGCTCCAGGCCCTGGTGGCCACACCTCCATCCACACAGGCCCTAGGGGGAGTGGGGGAGCCACACACCTCCACTAGAGGCCTCCACTGGAGGCCCCTGTTGACGCCCCCACAAAGCACGAGCTACACTGACGGAATTCCCTCATGCCAGGTGAAGAAAGGGAAGGGCAGGATTACACCAGCCTGGGCCGTGTTTCCAGTTCCTTTTTCCCTATTTTCTGACACACAAGGCTTGCGCCTCGGATAACCTGGGGCCACACACAGGACTCAGGTGTTCCTCCGAGGTAGCCCATACACACACCTCAGCCACCATGGGTGGACAGGGGGGTCCTAGCTGCTGGAGACTCTCAGGTCTGATTCCTTTCCATTCTCTCTCAACAGACAGAGAACCTCTTGAGCAGCCGGGGAAAATCGGGGGCCTCTAGCTTGAGGTAGCCAAAGATCGGCTAGCCACACAGTGATTGTGCCCCGGAGGACCAGGCAATGTCCTGTCCTTCCTATAGCGGGTCACTGTCCCTCTCAACTACTGTCCTTTGCTGACAACCTCTTGGCATTTTGAGGGATGGCAGGAAAAAGAAGAGAGGCTAAAAAGACACCCCCACCCCCCAATTCAGCCAGGTACTAATGCTAAAGCCAAAATCGGGGTCTCCAGAGCCCAGGGAAGGTTACCAGGCACCTCTGGGACCTGAAACCCTCGGTACTGGCCAATCAAATGGAGATCAAGGCCGAGGCCTATGACTCAAGGCAGGTTTAAGAACACACACCAGTCTGGGAGAAGACCAGCAACCCTCAATCCTCCTGGGGACAAAGTCTGCAGTTACTGCACCAACATGCCCACAGCCTAGGAAAAAAAAATAGGTGCTTTGAGTACATCAGAGCCAAAATTCAGAATAAATGTCCTCCTCCTGTACCACAAAGGGGTAGGGGAGACACACTTAAGGAGTAGGGTGTCTAGGCTAACTTTCCCCCCTCCCCATTCCTAGGAGCATGTGTCACAGTTTGTGACACACCAACACCAAGGGAAGGAACATGGATGCCGAGGCAGTGTCTACACACTACACATTTGTGGCATGCATGCATGTAAGCAACACCCTGTTTCCTGGCTGGGCTTTCTTGGCACAGGTGTGAGCAAGGCGGTGCATTCTGCCCTCTCCCATGGTGTTTAGTAAACACCACGGAGCCTGCCATGGGGGTACAGTACGTTGTAGACAAGAAGGAGGCCCCTACAAAGATAAGTCCCCAAGCGCCGGGCTAAGGCCCAGCCAGAGCCTGTGTTTGAAACTGCCCTTGTTGGAAAACACAAAGCATCCTGTTTAGGCCCTGCCCACCGCCCCCACTCCCCCTCCTCGACCCTACCACAGCTGTCTGTCCCCAGGAGGAAGAAGGCCACCATTTGCAGATTCGATTTCCGAAAGCAACTAGTAAGATCCTCTTTTCTCCATCTCATCCAGCTGACCTGGCTCTGGCCACACAGCAGAAAAAAAAAAAAAAAAAAAAAAAAAAAAAAAACTAACAAAACAGGACGCAGCCACAAAACATGCTTACACACGCTCCACAGACAACGCAAGGGCAGGCTGGGCAGCCCAGCTTCTTCTACCCAGAGAACTTGACTATCCCAGGGTCTGAGCGGGTCCAGGACCTCGACCCCCTCCCCCTCTCCAACCTTCTAACGTGCGAAGATTTTTTAGAAAAGGCAGGCACCCGGTTTTGCTTTGCCAGGCCCGGCAGGAAAAAAAAAAAAAAGAATAAAGGCAGGCGAAAGCAAGCGCAGGAGTTGCTTTCTGGAAATTGTTGGCGCTGGGGGGGGTTACGGTTTTTATGGAGGAGAGGGTTGCGTTTTGTTTTCTCCTGTAGCTCAGATCCAGATGGGCAACGAGTTCAGAAAAGGAACAACACACCACTATCCTCAGGGCCCTGTCTAGGGTTCACCAAGGTCCCAGCCATCGGAAACACAGGCGCTTAGGCAAAAGTGGCCAAGCACTCAGTCTGGGTGGGCTAAGTGTCCACGACAGGAAGGAGGGCTCCCATAGCCTGCCTTGGAGGATCAAGTCTAGAGGTTCCAGCCCAGCTCCGTGCGCAGGCCGGGGACTAGGGGGCCGCGCGCTCGGGGGCAACCAGTGGGGCGCCTCGATCTCGGGGGACCCCAGCTTGGGGAGCCCCACGGCCACGCAGGGCCACTCACCGTGGCGGATGCCAAGCTGTTGTCGGCCAGCGTTAGGTGGTGCGGCTCCCAGCGCCTCAGGAATTTGGAGGTGAGGATCTTGCTGAGAAAGGTCCGAGGGTGCCGGATGACACAGACCTGAATGTCGCCCTCCTGCAGCAGCTTGTACCTCATCCCGTTGCAAAGCAGCAGGGCCCGGCGGCAAGGCACGGCGCCCATCACCTTGGTGCCCTCGGGGCCCGACACGTCGCTCCCTAGCAGCGGCTTGGTCTCCTCGATCTGCCGGGGGTCGCCGCCGCCCGAGCTGCTCGTCACATCCATGGCCGCGCCGGGGCGGGGGCCGCGCGCGCGATCGCGGCTGGCGTGGGGCCGGGCCGGCGGGGCCCCCGCGGAGGGCCCGCACCCCCCCACCGCCGGGAAGGTGGGGGGGCGTGGGCTGGGGGGCGCCCCGCGGGGACGAACGGGAGCGCGCGGGGGCGGGCGGGGGCGCGCGGGGCGCTTC
This sequence comes from Arvicanthis niloticus, assembly GCF_011762505.2. Taxonomy (NCBI): domain Eukaryota; kingdom Metazoa; phylum Chordata; class Mammalia; order Rodentia; family Muridae; genus Arvicanthis; species Arvicanthis niloticus. The sequence continues at coordinate 43,120,246 of NC_047675.1, read as the reverse complement.
CTGGGCTGCTTCCTTCTAGCTGCTGGGGCGCATGCCGGCGCGAACGGGGTTGGCGACTGCGGCGAGGGCGGCGGACGATCGCGGGGCGCAGAGAGGATCGGGTCCTCGGGGGGCGGGGGCGGCGCCGGGGACGGCGGGCGCGGGCGTGTCTCGGCCTCGCGCGGGCGCGCTGTGCGGTGCGTGTGTCCGCGTCCGTCCGCGAGTGTGTGCTGCGGGCGGGGGCCGCGCCGGCTGCCGGGGAGATTGCGGGAGGCTGGCGCGCGCGATTGGTCCCCGCGGGGTCATGTGCCCGCCCTCTGACGTCAATGGCGGCAACAGCGGCTTCGGCCTCCCTGGGGCGGGCGGAGTCCGGGATGGGCCGGGCCCCGGGCGGGGACTTGGTGGAGGCGGGCGCGGCCCGACGGGAGGGGCGGCCTCTGGGGAGGGGGCCGGGGTTGGGCAAGCGTCGACAGTCCCCGCGCCGCGCCCCGGAATGTGGGTAGTGTTCGAGGGGACGTCACGCGGGCCGCGCCCCCGGGGGTGCACAGCTGAGCCCTAACCCTGCGCCCCTTAGCCACCACGCCATCCTGGGCCGGGCTTGGGAAATAAAGTCTGCCCCATGACCAAGAGGATGCCGACCAGTACTTCCCCTTCCTAGTGCAAGGCTGGGCTGAAAGCCGGGGTTCTGCCCGCTGCACCCCTGACACCGCCTCTCCAACCCAAGCTGCTTCCCCATGGATGGCCAGATTGGTCTGTAAAACAGTTTCTTGGGATTGAAATTGTCCACCCCACCCCCCAACACACACACAGAGTTATGCCTGGTCGCTCACCACTACAAGCCTCAGGGGCTGAGGCACTCAGGGGGCTGAGGCAGGAGGATTACTGTGAGCGCCAGGCCAGTTTGAGCTACACAGTGAATTTCAGGCCAGTTAAGACAGAAGACCCTGTTTTAAAAATAATAATAATAAGATAAATAAATAAATAGGACTGGGGGCGTATCTCAGTTGTCAGTAGAGTGTTTGTCTAGCATGCCCAAAACCCTAGATTGGTTCTCGGGCACTACATCACTACCTAACCCCACAAGATGGCAGCGCTAAGGAAGTGGAGGCAAGCAGACTTGGAACTCAAGGTCGTCTTTAGCTGTGCGTTCAAAGCCAATTGGTTGTATATGTCTGGGGAAAAAAAACTAAAATTTTAAGGAAATATCCCTTCCCTCTTCTGAAATAGCCCCACTGAAGGCCTCTCCTCTGGTCTTTGATACTTCCTGGCCTTTGCTTTGGTGGTGGGGGTTGGGGGAGGCCTTACTGGGAGAGGACACAAACCTTCAGCATCCTGAGGAGAGCCCCTCCTAGGATCTCAGGAAACAAATCTTCCCCAGAGTGATCCAGCTGCCTTGGGTTGTACCCACACCACAGGCCACTCCAGAGTCTCAGACTAAACCTGGTCAACCCTGGTCTACAACCAACCAACTCAGTAGTGTGTGACTATAATCCCAGCGCTCCTGCTGCAAAATGGAAGCAGTAAAAAAAAAAAAATCCCCATAAGACTATGGGCCAGCTAGCGTGGCATACACAGTGGCAATGCAAGAGAGCCTGTATCAAGCAAGGCGGGAAACAAAAACACCAAGATTGTGCTCTGACCTCTACACAATTGCTATGGCACGTACATGCGTGTGTTCACTCGCTAACGTACACAAATAGACCACGCTCACGCACAGGTCGCACCAGCTCTCTCTGCCTCCTGTGAGTAGTGAATGTCCCAGTAGTGAGTGCAGGTGTGTTTGACCTATGTTGAACTGTACAGTGAATGACACAGAAAGTTCTTAGAATCCCTGAGACGGGACTATTTTCGCATACTGGCTCTTGAATGCACACTAAGAGCAGCCATCGGGGGGCTGGGAAGAGGAGGAGACAGGTTTCAGCCTGCCTCCTCACTAAGTAAAACACTTACTTAGCCAGTTGTGGTAACACAAGCTACTAAGCACATCACTTAAGAAGGCTGAGGCTCGAGGGTCATGAGTTAAGAGCCAGCCTAAGCTACATGTCTTCTTGTTTTGTTTTGTTTTGTTTTTCCAGACAAGGTTTCTCTGTGTGCTACATATCTTCTTAAATAAAATAAAAAATAAAAAAATAAATAAAAACCTCCCATTCTGTCTGTGCTGGAGATACACAAAAGTTTTCTCTGTGCCCCGGGGAGACACTATTAGGCTGGAAACTGGAAAATCATTACCTTCCCACAGCTTACTAACATTTTATTCAAGGGCCAAACTTCAACAGGTAAAAACCATTGACTCATAAGAGAAAACCCCGGCCCCAAACCCCTGATATGAATATGGGTGTAGAGGGTGGTGGTGATCAAGAACCACTTTCCAGCCTTTTTAGAGAGTGGGGTTAGAGCCATGCAGACCTTTGTTGAGTTCCTGCTATCTGTGGGCCTAAGCCAGGTAATGGGTTATTAGTAGCTGTTATTGTCCGTCACAGTGGCCCCTAACCTCCCGAGATCTGCAAGGAGGCTCTCAGCATGCATTCCTGCAGATAAGGACACAGGGTGATTGAATGGCCTGCCCAGGCCCCCAGCTAGTAAGGATGGGCTCAGAGCCCAGGAGCTGTGCAAAAATCAGACAGTGACCACATTGTGCTTGGGGCTAGATGAAAGAGGAGTACCTAACCCAGGTAGATAGGGTAAGCATGACACTGGGGCATGTGTCCCTGCTCCAAGAGGGCTTTAGAAAGCAGATGAAGAAAGGTGCCCAGTAGTTAAGAACGCTTTCCTGCCAGGTGGTGATGCCACATGCCTTTTAACCATCAGGAGGCAAAAGCAGGAGAATCTCTGTGAGTTCAAGGCTAGCCTGGTCTACAGACCAAGTTCCAGGACAGCCAAGGCTACAAAGAGAAACCCTGTCTCGAAACAAAACAAACAACAAAACAAACAAAGAATGCTTTCTGTTCTTGCAGAAGGCCTGAATTTAGTTCCCTGAACCCATGGTAAGGCGGCCCAAAACCACCTGTCACTCTAGCTTTGGGTGATCCAATGCCCTCTACTGGACTCGAAGAGCACCTGCACTCATATGCACAGCACAAACACAGACACATACCCACATCATTGAAAATAATATATTTTCTTTAAAAAGGAGGGGATGGTGGTGTGTGGAGGGATCAGATAAGGGGTCAGAAACTCCAGGGAAGGTAAATTACCCACAAAAAAGGTGAAGGGTTAGAAAGGCTGTTTGGCTCAATCCATAGGCACTTGTCAGAATGCAGAGACAGTGGGCAGAGGCCTGTGAGGTGTGTAGCCAGTGCCCTGCAATGCCAGCTCAGAAATGGAGTAGTGGAGACTGATCTCATGGGGTAGGCACAGTGTGAACTGCACATGGCATTTTCAGAAAGTCAGTGACTATAGCATGGCGTGACAGAGGGTAGCAGGCACATAACCTGGCCAGGAGGAGGCCAGCAATGAGTCTGCCCAGGGCACCATGGTGGGATGGCAAGATGGTCCAACTCTAATTCAGTGGGTGGGTTAGTCTGTGTAAACAGAACTGTGCTTTGTGTCTGGGACAGCTGCAGACTTCCTCTCCTGATTCAGGGTCCAGGCTCCAGCAGAAAGGTGACTAAGCTGAATTTAGCCCAGACATGCTCAGTGCAGTCACTGGCTTGATACCTTTAAACATTAAGCAGAAGTGTCATGACAGCAGCAACCGGTGCCCAGCAGCAGGTCCTGTATTTAGACATTCTGTTGGTTTCAGTTTGTTCTCCCAGCCAGCCCCGAAAGCCATCATCTTTAGAGAGAGGGAGTTAAGGCTCACGGTGAGTCAGTTGATGAACTCCAGAGAGCCAGCCAAGACTCAAACCTAAAACTGAATACTGGGGCTACAGCTCAGATGAGAGAGTTTCCCTGGCTTTTATGAGGCCCTGGGTCTCGTCCCCAGCGCCACATAAACTGCATGTGGTGGTAGATGTCTGTAATCCCTGCACAAGAGAAGTGGAGGCAGGAGGATCAGAAATCAAGGCCATCCTCATCGATATAAAGTTCGGAGCCAGCTTGGGAAAGGTTAGAGAGATGGCTCAGCAGTTCTGAGAACTTCCTATTATTCTTACAGAGAACCTAGGTTCGGTTCCCGTCACCCCCTTGGAAGCTCACAAGCATCTGTAACTCCATAGCCGGGGGATGGGGGGAGTTCTTTTTCTGGCCTCCATGGGCACCGGGCACATATGTGCTGCACAGACATACATGCAGGCAAAACACTCACGTACATAAAATAAAATAAACATCGAAAGAAAAATGAAAAGCAAAGCCTGATTCAAGATCGACTTGCTCCGCACTTCTGCGTCACTCCTCAGTCCTCTGAGAACACTGGGAGCCATCACAGACACTCTTTATGCTTTCCAGAGACAGCGCTCAGAAAACTCCGAACCCTGTCTCTGTCATCTTTAGGTAATGCTACCTTTTGGCTCTCGTTTAGAGTCAGTGAAGCAGAGGCTCAAGGCATTGCATGTAGAGCATGCCTGCGATCCCAGCTCTCGGGAGGCAGAGCCAGGAGGATCGTCTTGACTTCCAAGTCATCCTTGGCTATAGAGTGAGTCCCAGTGCGGCTTGAATTACATGAGACCTTGTCTCAAAATTAATTTTAAAAAGGCTGGGGCACGATGGCTCACACCTTTGGTCCCAGCACTCGGGAGGCAGAGGCAGGCAGATCTCTGTGAGTTCTAGGCCAGCCTGGTCTACAGAGTGAGTTCCAGAACAGCCAGAGCTATTACACAGAGAAGCCCTGTCTCAAAAAACAAAAAACAAACAAACAAAAAAAAAAACTAAACTAAAATAAATAAATAAATAAACTCCAGAGTTTCCTTACATGGGACAGACACCCCCAAAAAAATCTCCCTTCCCATACTTACTCTGAGAACTGTACAGATAACAAAAGAAACAGAAGAGTGTGTGTCCTCCACTTAACTAAGGACTTTGATGAAGTGGTCAAGTCCCTGCTAGGGAAGGGCCCTTAAGTTCAGGGCCATGTCCAGTGGCAATCTCTTTTGCATAGCTCATGAAATGACATGCAAATCCTGATGCAGACCAGGCAGGCAGGGTTCCTTCTGGGGAAGCTTACCTTTGCATCCAGTGGTATTCAAACAAGTTAGCTTGCTAAAATAAAAGAAAGCCCTGGTTCACAGCTTGCCAACTCCCCTGGTGTCAATACTCCCACTGAGACTCATTAGGAGCTATTGAGTTCGTTGCCGAACGGGAAGTCAGAAGAGATGCATCCCACAGCCAGGCGTGATGGTACAGATCTGTAATCTCAGCTAAGAGAACGGCAGAGTTGGGAAGACTAGGAGTTTGAGACCTGTGTGGACAACATCAAGAGTTCAAGGCTTGCTTGGACTGTGCCGCATGGTCCTGTTTCAAAATAAAGAGAGCTGGGGGGGAGGGGGGGGTCCATGGTAGAACCTTCGCATGGCACACATAATTCCCAGTACCGCAGTGAAAGCAACAAATGGAGAAGTATACAGTATACTTCTCTATACAGTAGACCAGAGCTGTATATACCAAGCCCAGCATCTGAACTACCATACCACTGCCAGCATCTGGAATATTTCCCTTCTGGCCACTCTACAGAGAACCCTTGGTAAACTCTACAACAGACATAAATAATTCAAAATGAATTATTGGTCTACCTGGCAAGTTCCAGCAGCCAGGACTACAGAAAAACCTTCTTCCAAAACAAACAAGAATGTAACATTTGGGGCTAGGGGGAAGGCTTGATAGTTCAGAGCATATACTGCTCTTGCTGTGGTTCAGAGTTCGTTCCCATAACTCACATCAGCAGGTTCACAGCCTCCCGTAACTCCAGCTTCAAGGGTGTCTGCTGCCTCTGGTCTCTGAGGATACCTGAACCAACATGCCCATATGCCCCACACAGATACACATGCATAGACATAATTTTAAAAAATAAGAATACATCTAAAAAGACTATAACATATATTGTTGATTTATAGATCATAATCTCTTATTATATGTAGTGTGTGTGTGTGTGTGTGTGTGTGTGTGCTCATGCATGCCCACCATCGTACACCTATGGAAGTCAGAGAATAAATTGTGGGAGACATTTCTCTCTTCTTATCATGTGGATTCTAGGGTAGATTCTGGAATGAACTGGAGTTATCAGGCTTGGCAGCAAGCGCCGAGCCATCTTGGTAACCCCAACATAATCTTTTATTTAAAAAAAAAAAGTTCTGTGTTCAATATGTGTATGGCTGTTTCTCAGGCATGTGTGTCAGTGCACCATATGCATATAGAACCTATAAGGGCCAGAAAGCATATGTGATCCTTTTAGAGTAATTACAGACAGTTGTGAGATACGATGTGGGTGCTGGGAATCGAACTCAGGTCCCCGGGGGCCGGGGGAGAGAATTGTAAGTGTTCTTAACTGCAGATCCCTCTCTCCAGTTCCCAACACAATCTTTTTAGATAGCTGTTCCACAGCCAGCTTGGAGAGTGTCTGCAGAGTTAGTAGTCAACCCGCATGACTCGTTGAGGTCAGCCCAGCACGTGGTTGCATACTTCTTTAAGGCCTGGCCTAAAGCAAGTGTTAGGTTGATCTCATTCATTCATTCATTTATTCATTTGATTTCGTTAGATTCCTATTCTTGTTGGCTGTTGAGAGGAGGTCTTATTTCCTAGCCTGGCCTGTCCTCACCATGTAGCTGAGGATGTATACAGAACTGCTAGCCCTTTCTCCACCTCCCAAGTTCTGTGACTACAGGTGTGTGTCTCCATGCTAGCTTCCATGATGCTAGGAATCAAACCCAGGGCTCTGTGAATGCTGAGTGAGCACTTCTTCACCACCTGTGCTATATACCGATTCCTAGACACCTACTTCCTAGTGCTCTCTTGACTCCCAGGGACTCTGTCAGGTACCATAAATGCAACTCATCACACTGGCCCCATCAAATTCACCGCTCTCTGGAGAAACTAGACCCAGAAAGAGCCTTCCAAGAAGAAAACAAATCTGTGCCCCTCCTGGTCCCTGCTGTGGGTGTCCGTGGTTGATGAACCAAAAAGTGGGGGGTGGTCACAGCACCTTTGTCCTGGGTTACAGAAACTCCATTGGACCCCATGTTGAGTTCATTGGCATTCCCAAAAAGAAGTAGCCGTTTCTCTTTCCCCTTTTTTGGTCTGTTTTTTTTATATACATATATACTTGTTTATTTGTACACATCTGTATATGGACATATGGATGCTACCATGTGGGTTCTGGCGACTAAACTCAGGCCAGCAAGCTCAGTGGCATGCACCTCTACTCAGTGAGTCATCTGACTGCCCACCTCCCCCACCCTGTTTTTGCTTTTAGAAGCTATACTGACACAGTCCTTAGAATACCACTGTCATCTAACTCCATTTCCTGAATCCCAT